>NW_008352891.1:2501177-2502445 GCF_000622305.1 Nannospalax galili
TATATATGTCAGTACTGCCCATATGTGCTGTGTGGAGTCATTCCTGGGGCATGGGCATCACATTAGTATCCACCCCACCAATGAAAAGTGATTCTTCTCCAAGCTGCCATCAGCTGCCAATCACTCCTCAGTTAGGGGTAGGAACTTAGAAGTCCCGCCCTGCTCTGTGCTGAAAATTTTTAGACATAATGTTCAATCTTTACTAGCATTCTTTTAGTATATTATTTTTGAAATATTTTAATTGATTCTTTGAGAATTTCATACAATGCATTTTGATCATATTCAGACCCCCTCCTGCATCTCCACTCCCTCCTTACACATCCCTCCCCAACTTCAGGTCCTCTATTATTTTCTTTTTTTTTTTTTAAGGCCTAGCAAGTCTAATTTGTGTACTCCAGATGCTCTTGAGTTGGTGTTTTGGAATCTCCTTACCAGGTATCACACTCTTAAAGAAAACTGACTTTCCCAGGAATCATCATTTGCCAATAGATCCTCAGCTAGAGCAGGGGCTTCTTGACCACCTCCCCGACTCCATGCTGGGTCTTTGTCTGCCTTGGGCTTGCACAATTCTTTGCTGCTGTCACAAGCACTGAGGGTTCATTATCGTGTGGGAAGTTTTAACTGGCTTGATCTTGTGAGGGTAACCAAAGCTGTTGTGTGTTCATGCATGCAGCACCCATGTCATGTCCAAGGGACAGCATTTCACAGCACTCCTTCCCCTCCTCTGGCTCTTACATTCTTTCTAGCCCATTTTCAAAGTATTCTCTGAGCCTTGGGGATAAGGCTTGATACACATGTCCCATCTGTGGCTGAGTACCCAGAGTTACTTGTTCTCACAACTTAAAACAGAATAAGTTTCTGTACTAACCACTACCACTACAATAAGAAGCTTCTCTGACTAAGGTTGAGAGCAGCACAAATTGAATAGAAACACAATTATTTAGAAGACAGTTTAACATCTTGACCATTTTGCAAAACATATCACCTGAGTTTCCCCCTCAGGCCTGTACGTTCCCTAGCCTTGGATTTGATCATGTTGTCAGTACCAGGCATGACTTTTCTCCTGTGATTCAGGCCCTAAATCCAATAAAGAGAAAGGACTGAGTAACCCATAAAGTCTTGCCAGTCTTGCACCAGTGGGCACACTTTCCCTGATAGGTCAGTTTTCCAGTAAGATCAAATCCTATGATTTCTAAAATGCATTTAAAATAGTTTGTGTAAGAGTAAAAACAAATCAGTTTATCTGGTCCAATTGTATGTCCTTAAAC
>NW_008352891.1:2503280-2525949 GCF_000622305.1 Nannospalax galili
GGGATGACAGCCAAGGATAAAGTCTTCATGATATTGTTGTGAGATTCACTTCAGGTTGTTCAATAAGTCATTTAAAACAGTTTCTTAAATCATGCTAAATAGTGTTCCAATTATAGTCCGTATTCACCTTATTCTGAAATATAATTACCTTTATAAATAATTACTGCTTTGCCTCCAAAATGAGATTGCCCTGAGCCTCAAAAGACACTTTGGACTATGGACTTTAGAATAGTATTAAGACTGGTAAAATCTATGGGGACTTTTAAGGATAGACTAAAATGCATTTTGCATTTTATATGGTCATGAGCCTATGGGAGCCAGGGAGTGGAATGTGATGGTTTGAATAAGAATGTCCCACCCCCCCGTAGGCATTTTGTGCTGTTTTGGGAGGTCTTAGAAGGTGTGACCATGCTGGAGGAAACACATCACCAGGGGCTGCCTCAGAGAATTCTTAAGCCTTGCTGGATCTTAAGCCTCTCTCTTGCTTCCTGTTTCTGCTAGACCGCACTTAGCTTCTGTACCTCCTCCAGCCACCTTTGCTGCCATGCCTCCCCGCCATGATGAACTCTTGCCCCTATGGAAACGTAAACTCAAATAAACTCTTCCTTCGATAAGTTGTTTTGGTCAGTGTTTCTATCACAGCAATAGAAAAGTAACTAACACATTAATTATTACTGAGAGTGGGTATTTCAATGACAGAACTGACCTTGGTGTTTTTGGAGGATTGTAGAAGCATTTGGAACTTTGGACTGGAAAAGCCATTGAGAGTTTAGAGTTTGTTGCTGTGGAGCTTGGAACAGTTATGATGAAAGAGCTATAGATGACGAATGCCTGGCTTGTGAAGCTTCAAAGGTAAGCAGAGACAATCAGGGCTGTTTGTGGGATAGATTGAATTGAGAATCTATGGTTTCTGATTGGTTGGGACTGAAGCATCAGCTGTGATTAAGAAGAAACCAGAACTACTGACTGAAGCCTTTGCTTTTCTGGGACAATTGATGCTGGCTAGCTGGGGCTGAAATACCAGCTGGAAGTAACCAGAGACCAGCATCACTGTGGCAAAAATCTTCTGGGAAGTATTTCCTCAGGGTCAGCATAGAAGCTATGGTCCCGAAGGCCCCCAGCCTCCATGTCAAGCTGGAAGCAGGACTTGGTGTAAGGGTCTCCTGCATGGTTCTGGTATTGAAAGCATGAAGGGATGAGAGAGAGAGAGAGAAGCTGAAGTTTGACACCCTGAGAGGCCAAGAAAGGCCATTGGTGAAAGCGCATCTTCAGTTGCAGTGGTGAAACCAAGACTGAATGAGTCAAGTAGAATCTGAGACTTTATATCCAGAGAGGCCAGAAGAGGCCATTGGTGAAGGTGCAGCCTCAGTTCCAGTGGAGACCCCAGCTTTTGGGAGATGTCAGGAGTATAGGATGAGCACCAAGGGCAGCAGCAGGTATGGGATGAAGCTGGCCTGGGTCTACAAGATGAGCTGTGTGTGCTATGGATGGCAGAGTCAGAGAAGTGGAGCTGCCAAAACCCTTTGGAGGCCAGAAAACTGTGAGTGAATCCCAGTCTTGTGCTACTGTGTTGAACTTAGATTTTGTTTAGGTGTGCCCAATTCTTCCCTTTTGAAATAAGATAGTACTTGTTTTGGATTTTACAGGAACCCACGGTTAAGAGACTTTTAAAACAGACTATGAACTTTCAAGTGCTTGTATTTTTTAAAGGACTGTGAGACATTTAATGTTGTACTGTCTTGTGTTGTGATATTGTTAACATCATATATTGGTGAAAAAATGAAAAGGTTGTGGGTTAATAGTGTGTTTGTGTGTCAAGTTGATAAGAGGTCAATTGTGCTGGGTAGCTTTAGTTGTCAACTTGACACACTTGGGTTGAAGTAGCCTCAACTGGAAAATTGCCTCCATTGGCCTGACCTGTGGCCATGTGTGTGAGGTATTTTCTTGATTTTTGAGTGATGTAGGAAGGTCCAGCCCACTGTGGGTGCTGCCACCCCTGGGTAGGTTGTCCTGTGCTGTATAAGAAAACAGGCTGAGCATGGGCTGAAGGAGCAAGCCAGTGAATAGCTATCCTCCATGGCCTGTGTTTCAGTTCCTACCTCCAGTTTTCTGCCCTGAGTTACTACCCTGGGCTCCAAGATGAATGGTAACCTGGGAGATGTGAACCAAATAAACCCTTTCTTCCCCAAATCGGTATTGCTCAGTGTTTTGTCATGGCAATGGAGAAACAAACTAGAATGATATGTATACATATGACATGAAAGCAGATAGAGGTTCAGGGAAAGAAGACTATTAGGAGGGGGTGAAAAGGAGGCTATGAGATGTGGCTAGTGTTAAAGTACTCAAAAGAAGTTGTGTTAATGAAATCTACCACTATGTACAATGAATATGTGCAAATAAAAATAAGTTATAAAGAATTATGTTTGCACAAAAAGATTTCCAAAGTAGCCTGTTTCTTACGGAGAAAGTGGCATATTGCTAAAAGGAAAAAAATGCATTCAGGGATATAACAGCGTATCAAATTGTAATATTATTATTATTACTGTTATTGTTTTTTAGTAGTGCTCATCTGTATCTTAGTTGTGGGCTGTCCACTTACGATTAGATAACCTATCAGGGAGCTCATGCCTGGAGAAAACTGATTCTCCCTCCTTCAGAATCCATTGATTGACTGCAGATCTTCATCTTGAAGTGGGACCCCCTGACATTCTCCTATCCACTTTTGCATGTCAACTGGTTTTGTCCTTATGCAGTCCCATTAGACAGCCATACTGTGGAGATTTCCCTGTGCAGCTTTCCTATCATGTCTAGAATGCATTAACTGGCAGTATTTTTATACAAACTGACATTCTCAACAGCATTGTACTATAGTACCCTACTACTCATTGATGACTCATGTACTCATGAAAACACTACGGTTATCAGATATTATATTTTATTTTATTGACAATTTAATGGTCACAACATTATTAATGGAGTGTTAGCTTTATTTTCTTGGTCAATAAGGAGATTGACATAGACATCTTCATAGACATTTATAAAGCTTTAATCACAATATTTGTTTATTCCTTTAGCCACCTTTTAGAGATATTAATTATAAGCTTGAGATTTAAATTTTTTTCACATATTTATAATGCAAATTTTATTTTATGTGTTTCAGTTATTACATTTATCTACATATGATATTTGTTTTGTCTTTATACATATACATACATATGTAATATATAGTGGGAAATACATATATGCTTCAAGATGTGAGCTCTCAGCTTTCTGCTTCAACTGCCATGCCTCCCTACCATGCCCTCCCTACTCAGCCCTCTAGAACAATAAATACGAATAAACTCCTTATATGAGTTGCCTTGGTCATGAGATTTTATCACAGCAATAGACAAGCAACTAATGCAAATTGCATAGGGGAAAATGAACATTCTCGTCTTGTGCATAATTTTTAGAATGCTTCTAACTTTGTCCATTTACATTTTGAAATGTTTTAAAGACAGATATAATTTGTCAGTTTAAGCATAACTACCTTCATTCCTAAGTTTCTGCATTTCATGGATTTGTCTCATTTTGCTATTTTTTCCATTGGTGGAGATGACTACAATTATTTTTCTCTTTGTGAATATAACAGACTCCATCTATGACTTTGTAATATTAAGTCATAATGTCATCTGGGATAAAATAAAGTTGGTCATCCTTGATTTACTTTACTACGTATGTTAACATTTTCAACTCTTGCTGCAGAGTAATTGTATCCCATGTTTCTGTGAAACTACTTAGAATAATACTAAGGTTTGGCCTTAAGGAATAAGTTGGGTGTCATCAATTATTTGCATGCTAACAACTTGAAATATTGCAAATTTTCTCCTGAAAATGGAAATAAGAAAAGGGTCAACATAGGACTCTGGAAATTATTGTCTCAGCTTGAAAAAGGTCATAGATGTCTTGGAAGATAGATAGACATAGTTCCCATAATTCCCCTGTGGAAGGAAGATGACTATTATGCCTGAGATATTTACAAATAAATATGTGAAAGTGATCATGCAACATGATAATTTAGCCAATTTCCATAATGAAGTGTAGTCTCCTTTATTTTAATATTATATTCATGGAAGTTAATCCATTATGAAAATCATAAAATTCTATAAACATTAGCTCTACATGTTTCATTCTTCTTACTAATTCTTAATGTTCTTATAATTTTTTTAATATTCTTACAAATATTCTATTTTCTCTCATATGCTGAATTAGGTGTGTGTGTATTTGTGTATATTGTGTACTATTTATTAATATAAACTGAGCCATATTGTTATACAGGAAAAAAATCTACTTGAGTCATATCATTGATCCAGCTCAACCTTGTGTAATAAGTGCAGCTGTAAAATCTCTCTTTATGAGTTACCAAAATAATTATTTAGTCATAGTGATTTTACTGTTATTATTCTGACTTCAATCTTTACAATATTGTGTAATGTGGAAAACTCTAGAAGATCTCATAGGGCTGGGGAGATGGCTTCATTAGTAAAGCACTTGCCTTGTAAACATAAGAATTTGAGTTCAATCTCCAGAACTCATGTAAATATGTTGGTTGTGAGGTGTTTTATAACCCTAGAGCACAGGAGGCTGAGACAGGTGAATCCCTGGGACTCACTTGCCAGTCAATCAAGCCTAATTAGTGAGCTCCAGGACAGGGGGAAACCCTGTAGATGGCAGTTTCTGAGAATTACACCCGAGTCTACCCTCCAGTCTCCACATGCATGTACATACACACACACACACACACACACACACACACACACACTCACACACACAAATATACAAATCTGAAACTTCAATCCAGTAAGTTCGCCATATTTATCACCACTAATATTTAAAGTTCTCTGTCCTATGTCTGGTGTGCTTAATACTTCTGCCACCAAAGTCTATTAACTCTTTGTGACAAAAACGAAATAAAACAAAAAACTAATGATTCTCACCCAGATAGATGGTTTGGGTCTATACTGAAAGGCTACAAAATAGCCATCTCTCCTGGTATTTTACTTTTAGTCTCACATACACAATACCCCATTTGCTAAGTTATTACAGCAGGAGCAATGATATCCAAAGAAAAATATGTTGTTATTCGTTTGTTTTCATATTATATTTAAAAGGTCATATATGTTCATCATTTGGGAAATTAAATAACATACATGTAAGAAGGAATGAATTTTCAGTTATTCTTTATGAGCCACTAATCATACCTGCATATTTTAACCTTATAAACATAGTTGAAAACAGATTCCCATCTTCTTTCCCTTTCTAAAACTGAATATAAACTATATTTAACAACAAGTGGTTGACTATGAACCCTTGAGCATTTGAACACTTGGGGTGCAGGAGTTGGCATTTGTTTCTCTCCTTCTGGGGACTGGGTAAGACTTTAAGTACTCTGATGACAATACATCTCCCATTTTGGTAACAAAGTGAAGGAACTAAATGCTATCATTTTCTTTTTATAAAAGTGAGCAAGTTTAGGGGACTTTCTAAAGTTAAGAATTGTCTCTGAAACTTGGGTTTCTTGCATAGATTCAGAGGGAAGAGTCTTGGCTCTGGTGGAAGAGGGGGCAACTCTGCAAAATGAGGAGAAAGAGAAAACAAATGTTCCCGATTAGTGTTTTTGTTTTTGTTTTTGTTTTTGAAGTACACGTCAATTTTCAAAACTAAATGGAATGATTCAGATTCATAACAAATACATTATGTTGGGTCATAGTGGCCTCTTCTGGTGAAAATAAGAATATCATATATAGTTATTAAAATCATAAATGTTTAATATGGCCCTTAGATCATGTGTGAGAATTTTTTTTACTTATTTAGAAATTATATTTCCTTACAAACACTAATTCAAAACATACAACATTCAGTAACGTGAATGATAGATCCTTGGGGACCTTTTTTTCCAAACCAGCAAAATATAAAATTATGAGGATACAGCAACACACTAGACAAACACAGTGATGTCATCTTAGACAGACTTCTTGCCATTGAACAATAAGGAAGAGATGCAACAGCTTTTCTTATGCTTAATGGCTATAATTAAATGTCCTGTGCAGTAGCATAGCACCCTTCACATTAGCAATGTGAAATTACCAAGTCATGGGTGCAGATCATAAGTTACATATGAGGACATTGAAGCTCCAATGTTTTCCATCGTTTAACTAAACACTCCTCTTAAGGGCAAGTCCAAATGTTAGGTTCTGTTCTCATTCAAAGTTGAGTGGCATTTCTGCTACAGAGCAAGATTAGCAAGGTCATCCTAGATGGTATCTATCTTGAACATGAAAACCCATTTTAACTCATGTTGTTTATTCTGGCTGTCATTTTGGATCTGGCAAAGTCAGGAGGGAAGGACTAAACTTTTACTCTCTTTATTTCCTACAAGAATATAAGGGAAGATGAGCCAAGCATGCTGGCATAGGCCTTTAATCTCAGCACTTGGGAGGCAGAGGCAGGTGGGTCTCTGTGAGACCAAAGCCAGCCTGGTGTACATAGCAAGTTCCAGGCCAGCTGGGGCTTCAGAAGGACTCTGTCTCAAAAAAAAGAAGAAAGAAAGAAAGAAAGAAAGAAAGAAAGAAAGAAAGAAAGAAAGAAAGAAAGAAAGAAAGAAAGAAAGAAAGAAAGAAAGAAAGAAAGAAAGAAAGAAAGAAAGAAAGAAAGAAAGAAAGAAAGAAAGAAAGAAAGAAAGAAAGAAAGAAAGAAAGAAAGAAAGAAAGAAAGAAAGAAAGAAAGAAAGAAAGAAAGAAAGAAAGAAAGAAAGAAAGAAAGAAAGAAAGAAAGAAAGAAAGAAAGAAAGAAAGAAAGAAAGAAAGAAAAGAAAGAGATACAGGAGTATAGAGCAGATAAATTTCCAGTTCTGTTCCATGCAAAATGGGCACAAATGTGGTTTATACAGAGAATATAAACAACATAGTAATTTCAGAAAATAATGCTTAACATCAGGAAATATTGTCTGTTCCATACCATAAAGGAGACAATCATTGTACTAAAGCAACAGCCTATAGAGTAGGAAAGACATCTGCCCTGGTTTGTTTTCCTGTCTCTGTAATTAAACACTAACCAAAAGCAACTTGTAGGAAGAAGGGGTTTGTTTCATCTTACAACTTCCAGATTACAGTCTGTCTTGAGGGAAGTCATGCCAGCTACTCAGGCAGGAACTGAAGCAGAAGCTATGGAGGAACGCTGCCTTTTTACTTGCTCCCTTTGGCTTGTGCTCAGCTAAGTTTCTTATACAACCTGAGACCAACTACCCAGAGATGGCATACCCCATATGTGGTGGATCCTCCCACACCAATCAACAGTTGAGACAATTCTCCAGAGACATGTTCAACTGTCCAACACGATATGGGAAATCATCAGTTGGGACTCCCTCTTCCCAGGTTATTCTTGGTTGTATCAAGTTGATAATAAAAAATAACCATGATACTATCTTTGCCAACTGCTCATCAGATAGGAAATTATTATAGGTTATGTAAAGGGTACTAAAATTAAACACTCAAAGAATTGAGTCCTAGAGATAGAAAATAGTATATGGCTTAGGACACATTGTCTCATAAGGGTAGATCCAAGACCATAACCCACATATCCAAATGGACTCTGAACCCATATTAGATGACCTCCATATCACACAGAGGATATAAGTACAGATTTTTATAGTTGCATGCCTACTTAGTATCCAGGTAGTGTCAGGATTTATTGATCAATTGTCCTATTACATGTAGAACCAACCAGATGAAATAAATAACTATAATGTCATTGAGTCTCTCCGTAGAACAGACAAAACAAGTAATACTTGGTCTTTGATAGGGGTGTCTTGGACTTGAGGGTTTAAAGTAGCTGATGAACATACATGACTGTTGATAGAAGCCATCCCACTCAGTCAGCTATGCTTGGTTGCCACTATTGTGTTCTTGTTGCCAGTACTGGCTCCAAGTTTATTGGCCTCTCCAGCAAATTTTGGGGACCCATTTGATGATGAAATCTTCAGTCAAGAGATAATTTTCTTAAAACACGTAAATTATGGCATCTTTTGGCCATTTCAAAAGATCTAAATTTCTCAGCCTGTTAAACAATACTATTTTTAGTGAAATTCCAGTCCTCTTCTTTCTTTAAAGTACAATAAAATCTTATTACATGAAGGTATCCATAAGGATCTATTGATGAGCAAGGCTTCATAAATAAAATCTATGAATAAATATTTCATACAATAGTAAAGAGTAAATCAGGTATCAATTTTAGATATAAGTGTATATAGAATAAAAATTAAATTATCAAAATAATTTAACAAAAGATGTTGAAGCTCCTGTCTTAAAATATTGGTAAAAGATACTAAAGAAGACATATGTAAATGGAAAAATGCCACTCATCATAACATGTATTTTAAAGATAACAATATGCTCCAAGTTCATCTAAAAATTCTGTGTAATCTGTACTAAAACCCATTAAATTGTATGTGCATATGTGTGTTACATGTACATGTTCATGTAATTGCGTGTATGTGTGGGTGTGTGGAGGTCAGATGTTGATATTGGTGTGTTCCTCAATTATTCCATCTCGTCTCTTGAGACACAGTCTGTCCCTGAACTCAGAGCTTACTGATTAGCTAGGCCAGAGGGCCAATGAGTTCTGTCTCCTCTCTCCTAACACTGAGATTACAGGCATGTGCTGCCACATGGAGATTTTACATGGGTGCTAGGGATCTGAACTCTCGACCTGATCATTGAATTGTGGGCACATTACCAACTGAGCCATCTCCCCCTAACCCACCAGATATTAATTCTTAAAAGTATTTTCAGCTTCTTGAGAATTTCAACTTCATTTTTGGATTTTCCTCTTTTGTATTAAACATTTCCAAGCCGCCTTCACAGACCTGCTAAAAGAAGGATCAATTGGCCAGGTTCTTAAGGCCAGTGCTGTGGTTTCCCTGAGACTTGCTGCTGCTGAACTCCATAGTCAGCACTACGGAAGAATTCAGAAAAATATCCTTAATTTAAATCACTAAAGCTGAAATAATTTTTCAAGAACTCTTTCAAAACCAGCCTACCTTTATATCCTGTTTATACTGGATAGAATTTATTAGTCCTGACCTAACATAAACTAAGCAGGTCGGGAGTCTGGAGACTTAGAAAATCTGTGACCTTTGCTTCCCTGCTTTCAGCTCTAAATTACTAGACTCTGTGGAAACAGAAGCCTCAGCTCCTCTGCTGTGGGTCTGTACTCACCCTTTTTCTCCCATAATCCCTCTGGCCTAGCAGCAGGTGTCTTCACCATTCATCATTGCTCAATTTATTTCAAGTAACTTTGTCAGGGGATGTTTCCACTCTTACAAAGTGGGGAATAATGTATCCTATCATTGCTTCAATTTAAATTATTTCTTACCATCTGCTTGTTTCTGTGTTACCAGTTCTGACATATCTTTCATCTAATTGTTCCTGGGAGGGCTCAAGGAGTAAGTATCACTTGATATACAGATTGCAATTCTGGCCACTCAGTGTTTGCATTGGGACTGAATTGTTTTATTAAACTTCATATCCAGTTGAATTGTATTTTCCTATGAATCTGTCATCCCCTAGATGAATTATGCATTGCTGAGCAAAGGATTATATCCTATCTGTGCTGTTTTCATGTGGACTGTGTGCACAGAGTGGCCTTGAAACTATTATAAAATATGTAAACTCAGTAGCAATGTGAGCACTGAGGTGGTCTTGGCACTGTTTTCAGTACAGGAAGTTCCTTCATACAAGCTGAGGAACAGAGCATACTCTTCCCAGACATAGATTTGGTTTGATGCAAAACAGGTCCAACAGCTGCAGCCCATGCAACACTTCTAGATTGACTGAGGAATGCCAAAGGCAGAAAGTTCACTGAGACTTCATTTCTGTTAGTCCTAGTCTTGGCCTCTGGTAGCTTCTATATAGACTCTGTAAAGCATCCTCACACGTGGACTCCTAGTCCCAAGCTGTCCCCACCTGCACAGGCTAAACATCTGTAGTCCACAGAGCCCAACACTCACCTCTAAGTTGTAATTTTTAAAAAAAAACCTGGAGTTGTTCTGACCAAATCCAAACCTTTAATACTTGCCTCACTATTCGAACGGTTTTTTGTTTAGTTTAGCATATCGTAATGATAACCTCTTATATCTGTATGGAGGTGGTTTACTAGAATTCATAGAACAAATGCTCCTTTAATGATATTCATTCTCCAGTTAAGGTAAATTTATCTCCTACATAATCTCTATGAAACAGTTTGTGATTTAATTTTATGAATCCCTATATCTCTACAGGATCTTATTCTTCATTCTACAAAGTGTTAATTTCCTTCTCCTTGTTCAACTGATCGCTTCGGATGATCATTTTTTCATTGTGTTGACCTTTGTGTGGCAGATCCCTGAATTTCACCCTCAGGACCAACCTGGCACCCTCCACCTGGTAGGTATCTACATATCAAAGCTTTACAGATCCTCCTAAATGCCCCAATGCACACTACTACACTTGATGTTACCTATGATCTTACAAGTAACATGGGGTCCTTCCTTGCCTAAAACCTGTAGGCTTACCTGTGCTCCCTGCACACTTTCTGTTCTATGCCTCCCTTTCTACTTTTGTTTCATAAAGCTCAAATTAGATGGTCCAATGGTCCCCTGAGGAATTTTACTATCTCCTCTCTTTATAAGAACCATTCTGGGACTTTTCAAAGAATTTATTCACTCATGTTTTTATCCCCTCAGCCTCTTGCCACAACATTAAAAAAATGAAGTCAGCCGGGCATGGTGGCACACGCCTTTAATCCCAGCACTCGGGAGGCAGAGGCAGGCGGACCTCTGTGAGTTCAAGGCCAGCTTGGTCTACATAGTGAGTTCCAGGACAGCTTGGGCTACTGGGAGACCCTGTCTCAAAAAGAAAAAAAAATGAAGTCATGTTTAATTACTTCCTGTAGTCAAGAAACAGGCCAATAACCTTTCCGTTGACCCTTAGATGTCTCCTTCCCTTCATTTTTATAGACATAAAACCCAAAAGGTTTAAGTATGTTCACTCAGTCTTCCACTGGACTCTCTAAACAATGGTCTTTATACTAACCTGACTTTTTAAAATTGTCCTCCCACAAATAAAACTTGAACCCTACTCATTAAATCAATGGTCTTCTCAGTACTTCTCATAAATGTACTTTAAAAAGAATTCAAAGTCATCTGACTTTTAAGAAGACAGTATTTTCTCCCAGGCCTTGTTATTGGGATGAAAACTTACCGTTAATAAAGAGACAAAATTTTAAGTGAACCCCTGAATAAAGTTTTAATTTATATACAACATGGTATAACCCCAAATCAAGATATAGGCCATTTCCACCACCCTCCATCCACTCTTCTCTCTAGACAAATATGTCCCCAGATTTTTCCTGTAGTCTGTTCTTGCTAACCTTAGATTCACTTTGTTAGTTTTGAATTTTATGAGTATCCTTTGACATTTACTCTTCTTTTGGTGAATTTTCTATACTCTAACACATCTGAGACCCATCCATATTGCTTCATGTAAAGAGTATTGTGCAGTATTTAATAGGGTGTGTCTGCTTCATGAGAAAATAAAATTTACTTAATCTTTCTACAGATGATAAGCATGGAAGCAATTTCCACTGCTCTGGCGATTTTGTGGTGGTGGTGGTGGTGGTTACAGAGATTTTTGTAGATATGGGCACATATTTCCAAGACTAGAATTATTGAATTATAATGTTTTTTATTTGGTTTTGGGAGATGGCTAAGTTTTCGAAAGAGTTTTTAGTCACATTCCCACAATCCACAGCATATTAGATATCTATTTCCAATATAAATATATGCACCGAAACTTGGAATTGCCTATTTTTTAAATGATAAATATTCTGTTGGGAATATAACCATGGATTTAATTTTTAGCTTAAATTTTTCACTTTTTGAGAACTTCATATATGAGTGCTGTGTTACACATTTCCAACCCCTTTTTTGTCCCATTCAATTCTCCAATGCCCCACTCCTTCTCTCTCAAAGTTGTGACTTGTTTTTTAAATGTATATAATAGACTATATATACACACAGAATTGGATAACCTAAATGGGAAGTGGTCCTTAAAGAAAATTGACTCTCCCTTCCTCAGCAGCCATTGATTGCCTGTACTTCTGCATCTAGGGCTGGGACATTGTAAAATTGCTGCCAGCCACCTTGACCTGTCAACTGTGTTGTCATTATGCAGATCTTGTTTAGGCAACAACATTGTTGACATTTTATGGCATCCCAGTTCTCTGACTCTTACAATCTTTCTTGGCCTTTTTCTGCAATTTTCCCTGAGCCTTAGATGTAGGGGGTGCTTTGTAGCTGTATCCTTTAGGGCTAGGTACCCTATGATCACTATTTCTCTGCATCTGGACCAGTTGTGGATCTCTGTAGTAGTCCCTGCTTGTTGGAAAAACAAGCTTCTTTGATGAATGTGGTTAAAAATTACATTGGTTTATGAAAATGGCAGTAGATTCTCCTCTAAGGTCTATAATCACTCAAACCATTTGTAGTTGGCTGGGTTTGTAGCACCAGGCATGAATCCTCTCTCATTATGCAAGCCTTAAGTCAAATCGAACAGCTGTTGGTCACTCCCAAGATAAAAGTGCCACTACTGCCCCACTGAGGATATCTTGACAGACAGGACATTATTGTGGTTCATAGGTTTTACAGCTGGGTAGGAATATGACTTGCTATTCTCCCTTAGCAGCTTGCAGGGCAACTTCTGATAGTCTAAAAACTGATCTACAGGGAGTACACTTCTCAGTCAATTCCAGCTCAATTCCTCCAAGTCCTGTGTCCGCAATGAATAGTATCTTCAGCAATAGGGTCTTATGTTCAAGTTCTGGGAGTCAACCAAGGGCAGTGACAATTGTTTATATTGTTTGGGGAGTCTCTTGAATTCTTCTGACCAATAACTAGAAGGGAGGTTTCTCATACCTGGTGTAGGGGTTTTTTGTTAGCCTATCGCTCTTGGAGTGAGCATTATCACACAATGTGATGTAGCTCCATTATGTGTCATATACATATTTTATGTAAGCTTGTAATGTTTGCTTTCTCGATATCCTGTGGTGGTTTTAAGATGAAACATCCCCGCATAGGCTCAAGTAATTGAACACTTAACTCCAGTTGGTGGCATTCTTGGGGAGGTCATGGAAACTTTAGGATTTGCAGCCTTCCTGGAGGAAGTGTGTTGTTAGGGATGGTCTTTGAGAGTTCCTAACTTTGCCCCACTTCCAACTTGCTCTCTCTGCTTCCTGGGAGTGCTTAAAGATGTGAATTCTGAGCTTTCTGCTCCTGCCACCATGCCTGGGTGCTGCCATGCCTCTCCAACATGTTGAACTCTTAACCCTCTGGCACCATAAGCCCAAATAAATTCATCCTTCTACTACTAGCTTTGGTTATGGTTTTTATCACAGCAACAGAATAGTAATTAATACATGTCCTTAGTATTATTATCTCCCCTTCCTGCATCTCCTCCGTATAACCTCCTTACACCCGCCTCATCTTTTTCCCCCACTTAGTTCTTTTCATTTCCCCCTAGTAGAACACAAGTATTATCAAGGGAGATACAGGATTTATTTTCAATTTCTCTAGTGATTAATGACAATGACTATTGTCATATTGACCATATGAAAATTAACTTTTGTAAGCATATGTTCAGATATTTGATAACTGATATTTCAAAGTGATTTTAAGACCTATATATATATATGTGTGTGTGTGTGTGTGTGTGTGTGTTTTATATAAAAATATACTGTATCAGTACAACACAATATTTTTATAACATTGATTTTTCTCTTTTGAATTATTCTTCAAGGTAGTTTCTCACTTAAACATTTAAATTTGGAGAACTGGAGAGATGCTGCACCATCAGAGGACCCAAATCGGTTCCCAGCACCCAAGTCAGTCCGTATACAATAGCTTATAACTCTAGCTCCAGGGGATATAATGTTCTCTTCTTGCCTTTGGGCACAGGTGGCATACACACAAAAACATGTACACATACATAAAACTAAATCTTCAAAAGCATTTAATTTTCTTCTCACTTATTAGCATTTATTTTATGTATATAAACACATTACTCTCATAAATGTATATGTGTATATACACAGATACATATATGTACATGTAAATGTATATTGAAATATATTTGTTACATATCTGTGTTGAAAACATATTATTCCAGCCTTGAAAGGTTGCTTATACTTTTAATATTGTCTTTTAGTAAGTAGGCAAGTTAATGTTAATGAAAACAAATTGTGTGTTCTCAAAATACATGCATATTCTGTTGTGAAAATATTTTCACGTTTACTTTTAAGAACTAAATTTGTTAACGTTTTCTATTTGCATTTTGATCTGTGTCCAATAGATCTTTTCAGTATGACATGATAAAAACAAGAGTGACACTTTGTACAACATGACCTCTACTACCAGGAAATTTCTTTTCATTGTCATTAGTGATTGTTGCTGCTGTTATCTTGCATAATTCTAATTCATGCGCAGCTATTTTTTCTAGCCTTGCCTCTTTTTAAGCTACTTTTCCATTTCTTCCTTCTCCTTACACCAAATGATCTTGAGTTTTGTAGCTTCGTAATGGTTTGATATATGATAACGAAAATTGTCTGAACTTACTCTTTTTCAGTATTACTGTGCATATTCCAGTTCCTTAAATCTCCTAGAATGAGCTTTTCAATTACTACATGGAAGATTCTGAACTAATTGAATATAATTGCAATGAACATATACATTATTTGGGGATATCTTTAAAATAAATTGAGTCTCTATTCCACAAGGATACTATGCACCCATTACATTTTAAGTGTCTCTGAATTTCCCTAGAAATGCTGTTCACCTCTCATCACATCTATCATTCTTAGATAATTCATACTCTGATGATTTGGGTGCTATTTTAAAAATGTGTCTTAAGAAACATCATTTTTAAGTTTTGAAACAATGTCCCCCTCTCCCCAATCCTCCATCAACTGACAGTAGCTCTCAGTTAGAGACAGGAATCAGAAATCCCTTCCTATCCATGCTGGAATTTTTATCTGGCTTGATTTTGTGCAGTTCTTGTGCACATAACCACAGCTGTGTGAGTTCTAGTAATGAGTTGAGTAATGTCTAGAGGATGGCACTTTACTGCACTCCTCTATGTCTTTTGCCTCTTACATTCTTTCCATCTGCTTTTCCACTGTTTGCTGAGCCTTGGATGGAACAGGTTGATATGAATGTTCCATCTATGGTTAAGCACTTACAGTCACTTATTCTCAGCACTTTGAACAGTTAGGAGTCTCTGTATAACCACTGCCCACTGCAGTAAGAAGCTTCTCTGACCAAGGTTGCGAGTAATACACTTCTATAGATATAAATATAAATATTTAGAAGACAATTAGACATAAGACCATTTAGCAAAACAATATCAATAGATTCTCCTTTATGACCTATGAATTTTGAGTAGGCTGACAGTACTAGGCACAAATTACCCCTGTGCAGCAGTCCTCAAATCCATCAAGAGAGTGGTCGTTTACACCTATAAACAGTCTTGCCCCTACTGCAACAATAGGCACATCTTGCCTCACAAGTCAGTATTGCAGTCTGCAGGGTCAAGGGCTGGAGGTAAGACACTGATGTCTTTTCTCCCCCGGTAGCATGCATCGCTCCTCACAGCACTATGAAAGACAGCCAGCAAGGAGACAATTTCCTGATCAATTCAAGATTGATTTTCTATGTCCTGCAACCAAAGTGTGTGTTTTCAGTAATAAGGTATAACCACCTAGTTATGGTAAACAGCCAAAAGCTATGACAATAGCCTATATTTGGGGTAACTTTGAGGCTTCCCTGACCAATAAACTCATAGGGAGATAAACCCATGCCTGGAAATAAGATTTTCTTTTAATGGCCTATGTCTTCCAAAAGCAGTATTGTTCACCCATGCAGGGTACTAAGGCTCAAACTTCTGTTTTATTTTATTTTATTTTATTATTTTATTTTAATGAGTGTATTGCCTGCATGTATGTAAGTACACCTGTGTCATGTAGTGCCCACGGACTTTTTGAGACATGGTCTCCCTGTAGCCCCATCTGTCCTGGAACTCACTATGTAGACCAGGCGGCCCTTGAATTTACAGAGATTTACCTGTCTCTGTCTCCCGAGTGCTGGGACTCCATGAGTGCATGTGCCACCACGCCCAGCAAACTTCTGTTTTTTTAAAAAATATTTTGTTTATTATTTTTATTTTATGTGTACCTGTATAGTGCCTGCATGTAGGTAAGCGCACCCGTGTCGTGCAATGCCTATGGAGGACACAAGAGGCTGTTGGATCTGCTGGAACTGGAGTCACAGACAGTTGTTAGCTGCCATGTGAGTGCTGGGATTCAAACCCGGGTCTTCTACAAGAACAACCAGTGTTCTTAACCGCTAAGCCATCTCTCCATCCCCATCAAGCTTCTGTTTTTTTAATTATGTTTTTAATTAGCCTAAAAATTAGTGAAGTTTTGTAAGACTTCTTCATCCATTCTTAATGTGGTTACGCACCTCCCGTCCCTCCTTTTTTGTCCCCGTCCCATCCCCACTTAAACCTTTAGCTCCCATTATTCCTTCCTCCTGTTCTTTCGTATCACGTGTTCTATCCCCTCTCATGGTTTTTACTTGAACCTCAAGATCGTAGGTCCCCATGTAGTTTCTTTGTGTACATTTCACTTTAGGTACCCTTCCCTACCCCTGATTTCTCCATCCCCATCACTGCACTGCCTGCTTAAAAGTTTCAGTGTTTCTTTTCCCTGTATTCTCCCTATTTTAATTTCACCTCAGTTCTACTTCCTCACTCTCCAATGTATCCCCGCTCACAGTGGGTCATTTCCTAGCATCCACATGTGTTCCAGGCTAAACACACACACACACACACACACACACAGAGAGAGAGAGAGAGAGAGAGAGAGAGAGAGAGAGAGAGAGAGAGAGAGAGAGAGATGAATCTAGGACCCACACATGAGAGAGAAATGTGACATTGTATTTTTGGACCTGGGTGAATTCATTCAATATAATCTTTTTTACAGCTCATCCATTTATAGGTAAATTTCATGATTTCATTTTTTATTTACAGCTGTGGGCTTCTATCTTGGTCAGATTTTTCTACCTCACTGTTTCTCCCTTCTCTTACTGTGTTCTTTCTCTTCTCTCCAAAAACTATTTGCTGTCTTTTTTCTGACTTTTAGATGAAAGTTTACAACCTGTCTTCTAACTTTTCTAACATATGCCTTTAGAAGTCTAGATTATTTTCCAAGTATTACTGTAGCTGTATCCCATATAATTTAAAATGTGCAGATTTAAAGTTGCTTCCTTTGAAATGGCTGGAGGAGGAGAATCCTTCTGCTTTAGGCTGGCATCTTCCCTCTCTTGGGCCTTGTCTCATAAGCATCTCAGGATTATGGGGGGGGGGTTCTCTGGTATTCTGAAGCCCTTGGATTCACTATAACCCTTCTCACCATCTGTCCCTCTCAAGACAGCCTAGGAACTCAATGAGTCTTATGAAGTAGACTAGTTGTCTCTGGTGACCTTTCATTTTTCCCACCTGCCTTTCGTCCTTAGTTGTCAGGGAGATATTCGTTGATTTTCTTTCTTTTCTTGCTTGCTTTTCTATTCTTCTGCAGAAGAATTGTGTGATCAGGCCTTGTAACCAGTTCACACACATTAGCAGCAAATGCTGCAGAAAACAGGCTGTCTGGAAGCTCAGCTCCCCATCGATTATAATAGACAATTCCCAAAGCCATTCTGTCCTATTGATCACGTCATTGGAGTTTCCTAACTTTCTCACCATGTTTTTATTATTCTCATTTACTATTACATTCAGTAATTGACTTAAAAGTAATAGAACTTCTCTGAGATTTTTCCCTAAGGTTTCTTATTTTTATTATTTTATGTGTATGAGTGTATTGCCTGAATGCGTGTGAATGCACCCATGTTGTGCAATACCCACAGAGGTCAGAAGAAGGTGTCAGATTCCCCTGGAAATAGAGTTACAGACATGAGTTACAGAGTTAGCTGCCATGTGGGTGTTAGTACTCAAACCCAGCTCTTCTGCAAGAGCAATCAGTGCTCTCAACCACTGACCCATCTCTCCAGTCCCCTAAGGTTTCTTTAATTCTGCACACTGTCTCTCCATCCAGTTCTCCTAATGTATGTGGATTCACCTGTGACCTGTTGCTACATTTGTTTAACTTCTGTCATTTTTCAGACAAAACTTTTTCCAAATTTTTGATATTTTTTTCTTAAACTTCTATGTCATTATTTCTTACACATTAAACAACACTACCAGTTCCAGATTTGATGAGGCCTGTAAGATTTAAGGGAGCAAGAGAGAGAAAGTAGGATGCACTGAATTGAATCCTCCTTCAGACAAAAGATTTATTAACAGCAGTCAGTGCAGCTGGGTTTTTGAAGTAGGAAACTTCAGTCCCTCTAGACAAAGTTGTCTTCTCTTCAAAGTTCCCAAGGGAAAGAGTGCTTGCATTGTGAGGAAGAAGGCTTAGTTTATATGTAACCTATGCTGCATGACTGAAATAAGGGAGCGTATTACCCCATTCAGCAAGGAAAAAACCAGCAACGCCTGGACTGCCTTCTGCTTCAGAATTCCAGGAGACATGCTTTAAGTCTGAAGTGCTCACACCCATACCTGGATGCTCAGTCCTTTCCTGACAATGCAGGGCCTTCCCATTCACATGCCTTTTTCCATCCAATTGCAAAGGAAAATTAGTTGAAGAGTGTTACAGAAAATCTTTCAAGGAACCCATTAATTCTTGCCTTGGCATAAAACTATCTGTCTGGTACCTTGAAACAAATGTAATTAGAAGTTACTAGTCAGAATTAGCAGATGTTCGGTAGCATTTCAGGTTCCAAGGATCTGACTTGATTTCAGTAAAAGAATTCACAAAGGAAAGTGAAAGGCTATAATAAGAATCTTATCTTCAATCAGAGTCAAAGTACTTCAGAACTGTTGGACTCTTTCAACATTTTTATTAGAATCTCAATATCATCAAATTAAAATACATGCAGAGAGACTGGATTGATGAGCCTATGTCCTTCATAGTGTAATAATCTAAAAACAGACTTAGGTCAGAAGACTAGATGACAAAATATCAAAAAATAATCTTTATCACTAGACATCTATACTTGGGGACATCACTTCCCCAAGTTTCATTTAGCCTTCCACATGATTATATAAATTATATAATCCAAAGTGAAAATATGTGCAGAGAGTTTTGTAAACCAAAGAAAGACATTGTGTTTCTGCTTAGTTCATCAATGATGTCGCGACTAGAGAATCCACTTTAATACCGTGCAGTGTTTTCACTGTATTAATATTTTGTATATTTAATCTGGAAGCAATTTTTATACAAATATATTGAATTTATTTACATGGTATGCATCATAAGACAACCTTGGCCTCGTTCCTCATTTTTCACAATAATACATATTCAAAAACAAGTCAATTCTGGCTATGATGAATACATTTTGAACTATGTATTTTGAGGACTGGAGAGATGGCTCACTGTTTAAGAGAGACTGTTGATCTTGTAGAGGACCAGGATGCTTGCAGCTCCAAGCATACACATGACAACTCAAAGATGTATTTATCTCCAGTTTCCAACACCTTCTTCTGGCCTTCCTATGCATCAATCATGCACACATTTCACCTACATACATGCAGGCAAAAAACACTCATACACATAAAAAGTAAAATGAAATAAATCATTTAAAAGGAATAGATGAATTTGCACCAAAGGACATCTGGGTACAAATGCTTGACCAGATAGGAACTAACATGTATAGTGAAACACATGAGGTCCAGTAGGTGGGGTGGGCATCAATTAGGGAGGGGTCTGAATTTGATTAAGCACTGTTGTATGAAATTTACAAAAGCTCAATAAAACGTTTTAAATTTTTTAATTAAAAAAGGAATAAAGGTTCTATTAGAAAATAAAATTTGTGTTTCTTTCCTAAACCTTATGTAAAGATATGTTGCTGCTGCTAAGTCTCATTTTTAAACATGTATGCACATGCTATGTATTGAATATGTCCTCCACAAAATTCATTCAGGTGCTATGAAAGATATGCTACTAAGTGGCAAGTCCTTGGAGGCTGGGGAGACGGCTCAGCATGTAAGAGCCCTTGCTGCACCTAAAAAGCAGAGCATTGCCGTGCAGTTTCCTATAACCCCACCACTGTGGGGGACTGAGACAGGAAGATTTCTGGGGTTTTCTGGTCAGCCAGCCTAGCCACAAAACTGGCAATATCCAGATTCAGTACCTAGAAGTAAGGCATTAAAGTGGTTTCCTGTAGTGCTAGCTTAGCATGCTCTTACACCTTCTGCATGTGCATACACAATCCCTCGATGCAGCAATAAGGTTCCTTCTTGGAAGAAGAGAGCCAGCCTTGCCAGACAACTAACCCCACCAGTACTCTTAGATATTCCAGACTCCAAAAGTATAAGAAACAAATTTCTAATCTCTCTAAATCACCCAGATTGATTGTTTTGTAGCCATAGCAAAACCAGTAAAAGACAGCATAAATCTGATGCCTATAGTCCACATCGTCCATAATCAGGCATCAATTCTTGTTCTTCTGGGAAACAAAGAGCCTCTGTGTCTGACATTAATGGCACATGATGACATGATATGAAATCTAGCAAGCCTTTCAGTCCCACTCCTGCACTTATAGCCCACATGGTCTCTCTCCTGAACCACCTCTGCCTATTGCTTGTAGTTTTCCTTGGAAAACGTTTCGTGTTCCTGGCATCCCTAACTTCCATGGCTGTGGGTCTTTCACTTCCCCCTCACAGTTCCACACATTGCTCTCTCAGCTCCTGCCTGCTGCCTTCAAGGCACCTCACCATGCCACACATTGCATTACTTTCCTTTGTTATTTGGGTAAATCTTCCATTGTCTTTTAACTCTTGCAAAACCAGCATCACGTGGAAAATTCTATTCTCTATCATCAGCTTGAGCACAGTTACAGAATTCTTTGAGTGTGTGGGTAGCTGAACACAATGAAACTCTCTCGTGGATGGCCTCTTACAAGCAGAGCATCCCTGAGCTGGCTTCTCAGAGCAAAGACTTTCAATGAATTAAACCATATGTACCTTTAGGTCTGTGATGGATGACATGTGGCCAACTATTGAGATCCCTCCTGTTCTCTTGGAGAAAAGTACTTGGCTTCTTTTGAATGAACCCAATAGTTTTAGCAGCCATAGATGCCTTGGTCTCAAATTTATACATGCTTCTTTCCTGGATACGCTGCAGTTTTATTTTATTTCAAATTATTCACTGTTCTTTTCATTCACAATTCTCACTGTAAATTTGACTAAAAGGTGCCATCAATAACTGTGCTTCAGCCTGAATGCTGAGCTACCTGAAATTTCCTCCATCAGAGTTATTAATTAATCATATATTTTGTTTATTTATTTATTTTTATTTGTGCACTGGAGATCATACACGCTAGGCCTGTATCACTGAGCTGTATCCTCAGCCCAAATCTATCATTTTAAACTCAACTCAGCCTCTCATAAAGTTTTAAGATATAGACAAACTATAAACAAGTCTGAGAAGTTTTTATATTGTTTGTCATAATTTAACTGGCATGACCTCTTGTATAAGACCCAATAGAGACTTGGTTCCCATCTGAAAACTAAAGAAAATGTCTATTACAATTCTACACATCAGAATCCTGGTTTTCTGAACTCCCAGCAGAATTGCTTATTACCGTTTTCTTTCAGGGGTCCATCAGAATCGCCCATTAAGCTCTTAAAGAATTCTGAGTCTTTTCTAGTCTGCATCTCATAACTTTTGACATCCATCCTCCTAACTAGTTCTGAATTCTTCTGAACCATATAATTAGATCATCACAGACATCTCCCCCTCTCTGAACTAATTTTCTGTTTCTCATTTCTTTGACAAATACTGGAGAAAAACAAGCTAGGAAAAGAAGTGTTTATTATGCTCTTGGTTTCAGAGGATTGAGTTCAACATGGCAGGGAGGACAAGGCAGAAGAGAGAGTTCTGCATCAGCATAGCCAGGAAGCAAAGAAAGAAACCTGTGCTGCCTACCTTTTCTGTTTTGCACCTCTTATTCCAGCCCCACCTCAGCTCTAATCGATGAGACAGCAATGACCATTTTCAAATCAGATCTCGTCCCATTAGTGAGTCATCTGTGTAAACACGTGCAAGCATACCAGGGGTATGCTTCATTAATCTCCTGCCTGCTTCTCAATACAATCAAGTTTCAACCCACACCTTTCCACTGCTTCACAGCAAGGAAGTGACAAACCTGGGGTTCGGGTCCAGCCTGATCTAGCTCCAGGGCTTGTTTGCTATCAGCTGATCCATGAACACTCACTGTTCGTTTTACTCAGTCATAGAGGTGAAAACAGTTTTCATTCACATTAACCCCATCAGCACACTTCTGTCTCTTTGGTACCTATTTTTTTTTTAATTTTTAAAAATTATTTATTTAATAACAACATACTTAGAAGAAGCATATCATTCCAACACAATTGACATATTCAATAACGGTTTCCTGAGGTAGGATGCATCTCTTTCAAAATTGGCTGTAAATTTTTAGGTT
>NW_008352891.1:2526187-2533948 GCF_000622305.1 Nannospalax galili
CGCCCACCTTCTGAGCTCCTTGGCATCTGAGCATGAATACAAACTCGTCAGGTAGACAGCCTTCCTCTCCCACTTGAGCCTCCATACTCTGCTATCCCTGCCACTGTCCACTGTGCTGTCAGCACCCCCATCCATTCCCCCCTATCTGCCCTTCCAGCAAATCTAGTCAGCCAGAGGTCCCTGTTCCAGGAGGGTCAGCTGTTCCTCATCTACGGCAATCCATTGTCAGTACTCCCTTGGATAGAATTGGGGTCTGCTGTTCATTTTTCCAGCAGTATGTTGGGTCACTGTCTGGAAGAGCCCCTATCCATCCTAGCCAACAACTCGACTGAAGGTATCGCCCGCCCGGCTTTGTTGTTTGTCAAGTAACTTCTAGCTATGTATATGTATGCTCTTATGATATTATGTTGGCCCCTTTAATCCTTGGTTATACTTCCCCTTTGGGTGTTCAGGGACATACAATTGGACCAGATAAACTGACCTGTCCTCACTCTTGAGGTCGCTAGAGGTTCTGCTCCTCAGAGGGTCCCATGGGGTTGGGAGGAGCCCCTGGCTCCTTTCTTCCACCAGCTCCATCCATGTGAGGATAAGTCAAAGGTCCTGCTCGACCACCATTGGCCTCTCCTGGAAGCATGGAGGAAATGATTCCTCTGTGCTGACCCTCCTCTTTACAGACTGGACACTGGCTCAAGTCCATCTGGTTGGGTCCCCTCGGCCTCCTCGACCAAGAGGCCAGACGACCCACCACCACCACAGGACACCCTGTGCGATGCTCATAGTCCCTGGGAACCAATCGACCCAGGAGGGCAAGGAGCAAAAAGTGTCCTTTGAATCCCTCTGACCCAATCAGTATAGATCCCAAGGCATGTCTGCCAAACATCGAAGAAGGTTAGCTCCAGGTACCTATTTTTACTAAAAGTAAAAGGGAAAGAGAATATCTCCCATCTCTACTCCAAGTCTGTTGACTTTTCAGAATGAAGGTAACATTGAAATGAGAGCTTCGGGTTCCAAATAACACCCAAATCTGTTCTCTGAAGCTTATACTACTGTAACTATTCAATATTATCCACTGTAATTGATCCAATTTATTTGACTCATAGGAAAAACATTATATATTATGGCAACTGCTCAGAATTGATCTCAAATTATTTTCAATCAGGAAAATATTATATTCTAAAATATTTAATTATGGGATCTTGAACTCCAAGACATGATCTCATATTTACTATATAATATTTAAAGCAGAGGGGTCTGTAGTACAAAATTACATTTCGGAGAAATCCCTAGTAAGTAGAAAGGAACAAACCAGTCTAAAAAAGCAATGATCTCAATTGCAATCCTTTAAATTCATCAAAGAAGCTTCTTTTATGCAACAGATGGGGACTATTACAAAGTTCCACAGCTGGTCAAATGCAGAGAATAAGTGACTGTGAGATGCCCAGCCCTAAGCAGTACATCTACAATGCAGATGCTACTCTTGAGGCTCAGGGAACATCATGGAAAGATTATAGGAGACAGAGGGTTAAGACACCTGCTGCTAGTTAATGTATTCTAAACATGGTAGGGAAGCTGCCTCAAGGAAATCTCTACAGTGTGGTAGTCTAACAAGATCTGCATAATGACAAAAACCAGTTGACATGTCAAAGTGGATGGGGGAATTTTATAGGGTTTCATCTGAAGATGAAGTGCTACAGCCAATCAGAGGGAGGGAGAATCAGTTTTCTCCAGGGACTAGAAATAATCCCAAGTACAGGTACATGTAAGCACCACCAAATGGACTCAGTGCACTATATATATACATATTTATAAATGTATGCATCTATATGTTACAATGATAGAAGAAGATAGGAAATTGAGAAGAAATGGGGGACTGGGAGTTATGGAAATAATGCAAATAAAATTATGAAATTCTCAAAAATAAAATATTAAAAAGAAAAAAATTGTATTCAGGATACATCGTTAGATTTTCTCATCTGGGAAGGCAGGATGTAGACTGTCAGTGCCTCTGCATGGCATCAAGTAATGTCAGCAAAAGAGAATACTTTGGCAATGAGAGGGCAGCAGGGACTCTGTGATGCCTCTTATCCCAGACACAGCCACGGTTGGCTGAACTCTGCTTCAGGCCAGCTGAATTGAAAGTAAAACCAAACTAAAAATCATAAAGCCAATCTGCAAATAGCTTCTCAGATCCTCCCTCCTTTCATCTCTCGCTTCTATTAACTAGTCTCACTGCAGGCATTTTCATGTAAGACCAGAAGATGTCAATAGGCAAACCTTTCAATAAAGAGTAGAAAGACTCTGAGGATGGAAAATAAGCTCTGATATTAAATAGGAAACCAGAACTAGCACTGAGGTGGGAGGTTTTGGGCGGCAGAGACACCCACCCTAGAGATCAGACAGCTAGCCTGGAAACATCTAAGCAGAAATAAGGGAAAGTGACAAAAGCCTTAACTACAATTATCAATAATCATTAAAACAGTTTAGAACTCAATCTTGATGGTAAAACAAATTCATGGAAAGTAAAAGTACAATGAACTTGGAATTTTTTCTCATTCAACATTTAAGCCTAATGTAAGAACATTTTAAATAACAATCTCGTTTTAAAATTCTCATAAAAGTAATAAATATGCAGATTTACAGAGTTGTAAGGATAGTAAAAGAAGTTCCTTTCAAAACATCAGTGTGCCAATGGTTTAAAACTATGTTACAGATTTATGTTACACCCTGGGGTGACACTGGTCTTGAAAATCGGAAACTAACATACTTAGTGTCATTTTTTTTCTGCCTGGTATGTTGTTATGTATTACAAGGTGATTTTTTTTGGTGGGGGGAGAGTACTATTTATGGTTATAGTACAGAATGAACAATAGCAAAGATAATCACTATTATTTTAACATTTATTACAAGGCCATGTTAAACTATGCCTCAATGATATGATACTTCAGCTCAATGGCCTGAAAAATTAGGGTCCTTTCTTTCTAGCAAGGTAGTGAGACTTGTCTCTATGATAGCATAGGCTCCAATAGGCTTTCACTAGAAGCTGTAGAGCCTCTTGAAACAGAGGACTAAAAGACATAGAGCATCTCTTCTATTATTATCTGTCAAGTAGTCACATAGCCAGTTCAGATCCTTAGGAAGGTCAAGACTCTGCCTTTGGATGGGAGAGGAGGAAATTCCCATTGTAAAACAACACATAAGTAGTGCAGGATTTTAGGTCATCTTTGACAATGTCTTCCTCTCTAGCCTAATCCTGCCAGCAAGATGCCTCAAGTCTGTATCTTGTTACTATAACAAATACTTTCAGCCAGTTCACTTATAAAGAAGAGGTTAGATAATCTCTTGGTTAGGACGGTTGGGAAGGTCAAGAGCATGATGCAGACAACTGTTGGGGCCCTGTTTACTAAATGATAACACAACAGAGAGCACCAGAAAGCAGAGCAAGTGTGCAAGTTCAGGTCTCATTTCCTCTTCCTGAACAGACACTAATGCCATTCTGAGGGTTCCAGTTAGTTCCATGACCTCCTGTACTCTGTGATTACTTCTCACATGTCAATATCAAGACATCATTAGCACATGAAACTGGAGGAAATGTTTCTAATACATAAACTTTTTTCAGGGGGGTGGAAGGACACAATCAAACTGCAGCACCAATCCTCAGTGATCTCTGTAAGAGAGGCTCCTTTTGAACTATGGAGGTAAAGGGAAAGAGACCATGAAGGGGATAGTAGATAGTAGGATACCGATGCTACTAAGGGGGAAATGGGGAAAATGGGGGTATTCAACTGGAGGGGGAGGAGGGAACTATGGGGGCAAAGGGGAAGAAAGAACTCAATTGACGGGGGATAATAGGAGACAGGTACTATCAAGGGGGAAATGGGGGAAATGAGGATACTTTAACTGGGGAGGGTGAGGGGACTTACACAGGGAGAGAGAAGAGAGATAAATAAAGCATAGGTGATGTGAAAAACCATGATAGAAATGTATTAACTCTAAAACCCACTGAAAAATACACATACCTGGAGGCTGTATAACAAGAAACACAGTGCCAGACAGGAGAAAGCTCCTTTAGAGTTGTTGATCAGGGTAGTCCAAGAAACTCTGAAAGTAACACAGGCTAGGGGCTGGAGAGGCTGCTCGGTGGTTAAGAACACTGGTTGTTCTTGCAGAAGACCCAGGTTCAAATCCCAGAACCCACACAGCAGCTAACAACTGTTTATAACTCTAGTTCCAGGGGATCCGAGAGCCTCTTCTGTCCTCCATGGGCATTGCATGACACGAGTGCACTTACTTACATTCAGGCAATACATGCATACATATAAAAATAAAAAATAATAAATAAAATATTAAAAAATAACACAGGCTATTGCCATAGCCCTTGATTACCTCCCAGAACTTGAAGGTAGATTCCATTGCCAAAGATAGGACATATTTCAGACATAGGACTTAAGACCAGTGGTGCTAGAACTGACCTGCAAGCCTTCTCCCTGCAAACTAGTTCTCATAGTTCTAGAGGATACTATGTGTATTAGTCAGGGTTCTCCAAAGAAACAGAACCAATAGAATGAATATATATGTATAGAGATTTATCAGCTTAGCTCACAGGATAGAATCTGAGTAATCCAACAATGGTTGCTCCACACTGAAGAGGCTGAGAATCCATAGTCGCTCAGTCCATGAGGCTGGATGTCTCAGTAGTCCCAATTTAGTGCTGAAGGTCTGACGAATTCCAAAAGATCAGCTAGTCTTCAGTCTACAGCAGCAAGACGAACTCACCAGCGAGAGAGAAGGCAAGCAGCAAGAAGCCAGGCTTTCTCCTCTGCCATGGCCTTTTATACGGGCTGCCATCAGAAGGTAATACCCATATTTAGGGTGTGTCTTCCACCTTCAGATGATCCAATCAAGATCTCTCTCATTTCAGTTAATCCCAGATCTAATTAAGTTGACACCCAGGATTAGCCATCACACTATGCAAACTGTTAAAGGATAAAATCAATCAATGCTCCAACCCCAGCTTCGAAGCCCAATAAAGGCAGCAATAACCATCTCACAAGTGATAGCTGTGCAGTGATGACACTTTTATCTAGGGGGTAATCAGTAGTTATCTAATTGGGCTTAAAGTCTCAACTCATGGGTGGCACTGTAAATATAGCCAAATACACATGGCTGGAGAGGTCATAGATCCTAGAGAAAACCCCATCTCTGTCATATCTCTAGACAAATGAAATTTTTTACATTATGCTAAATATGGATCCTTATCTTTACAGATATGTATGCTCCAAGCCACTCATCAAAGAAGGTTCTTTTTTGTATCAGATAGAGCCTATTACAGAGTTCCACAACTGGTCACACACAGAGAATATATGTCTGACGGATGCCCAGTCCTATGTGACACATCTACAGTGGAACTTCTATACCTAAGGCTCATGAACACAGTAGAACTGGGGGGAAAGTGAATATTAATATACCACTCGACTCTCATCAGCAAAACTTCCTCATGAAACAGAGTGCAATGGACACAGAAGGCCACAACTGGCCAAGGTGTAGAGAATAAGAGACTTCAGAGTATGTGTCCTTGGATAAAATTTCTCTATTTAATGTAGGACTTCACCTACCCATGGCTCAGGGACCATAGAGAATAGCAGACAAGAAGACTGTAAGAGCCAGTATTGGTGCATGAACATAAGGAAACAGAAGCTTTCAGATGAGAAGTTGTTCATATGAACTTGCAACAAGAATGACAGCATTCACAATATTGACTCTGACTCAATCAGAAAAAAAAAAAAAAAAGCATAAAACTAGGAAAATGGGCAGCAGGCCCTAAGTTTAGCCAAGGTACTATTGGCAACTGATTACTGTGGGGTAAGGAGAGTTGATCTTCAAGGGAGTGACTCTAGATAAACTGACTAGACTCTAGTGGATGAACTTGCACTAGGAGACATCTAGATACAAAAGCTTGACCCAATAGACCTTAACATGTATGGCAGAATGCATGAAATCTGGTGAAGGCTTTATGAGGGGTGAAATTGGGGAAAGAGTCTAAATATAAGATCTATTGTATGAAATGCACAAAAACTCATCAAAAACACATTTTAAAAAGGGAGAAGCTCCTTCTCAAGGGTAATGTTCCCTTAGGAAAATGGAGAAATGTGCACAAAAGGCAGAGATGGCAGACGACTCACCCTACTAAAACTCTACTTCCAGCTTTTGGAGGAGATAAATAATACTGTGATTTGCAAAACCCTTTCACAGATAGAATGCTTCCAAGAATACCTTCCTCTTTTAGAGTGAAAGAAAGATATGTAAGAAATCCTTTAATATTAATTCTTGTTTTTCTCATGTATTTGTTGAGTACAAATCTTTATCCCAGATAAACATTAAACCAAAAAGAAAAATGGCATCCATGGGAAGAAAATAGTCAAGGAGATAAAAATTATTTTTCATAAACATTGGTTGAAATGAGTGTGTTGATTCCATTTGGCTGATTATTAGTACTATCTACTTTTTTCCTTTTTCTTATTCAAAATTCTGCCATTCACAAATATGAGCACAAACTACAAAGCCTAGAATCTGTGCTTTTTTTTATCTCTTTCATAACAGGCAACATTTGCTAACCTATGGCCTAATTAAATGCTTAATATCCTGCAATTTCTAGTTTCCAGAATTCTTTGAGTCAATGAACTTGTCCTGTGAGTTTAGGAGCTAGGGTAGATGTCTGGGGAGAGTGGAAGCACGTGCTTCGCATGCCTTAGAATTATCAACTTGATGGTATGTTAAGGATGGAGCGAGGCAAGTGGTAGGCGTAACATATTAATTACCACAAATTCCAAGTACTGATTGATTCATTTTTACTAATTAAAATCCTAGCACATTTTTCTATAAACAAGATGTATGAGACATCAAAGACAACATCTTATTTTATTTCAAATCATCATTATTTACAGGTTTAATCCCTCATGGTTGCTGTATCCACTCCCCCTTGCTGCTCACCCACCCCCCACACCCAGAACAAACAAAGAAAGGGAGCAGCTGTCAAACAGAAGAAAATATATATATGAACATTGAAAGGTAAACAAAGATAAGTCTCAAAAAAAATGCAGTCCACAGGGGATGCTATTAAGGCATCGCCCTTTCCTTCCTCCACATTTTCCTTATTTCAACAATCAGTGGAAATTACTAGCAATAGCTAACGGTTAATGCCAAGCACAGCTGGGTTCTGTCTCCCCTGGTGCATTTTAATCAGGTCACTGAAAGGAAACTGGGCAGCTGAAATCTATCTATTTTCTCTGCAATGATTGCATAATATAATTAAAAGTATTTTATCAGCATCTCATGGCAGAAGAGAAGCACTCTGCACATGTGACCTCATTGAGGCGAGCTGCCAGTGTTCTTTAACACTTGCAGAACTTTTCATATAAATCATTACCTCATACTCTAAGATGCCATTAGCTTTTTGGTGCTAGTGTTTTCTGACCAGTCAAGGATAAGACTTCCAGAAAGTACTTAGCTTCTAAAATCATAAATTGCAGGTGGTGCCAATGCCTTGAGAATACACATGCCATTCAAGCTTCTATGAACCTAAGTCAGGTCTCCACTCATTAGCTCCCAGAGCCATACAAATATATCCAGGAACTGATACAAGATGTACTTCCACAGGGGGAGTCTTTAGAGACTTCCAGGTATGCCATTCTATAGCTTCAAAACTGAACCAATGAGCAAAAAAAAAAAAAAAAAAAAAAAAAAAAAAAAAAAAAAAAAAAAAAA
>NW_008352891.1:2534100-2557057 GCF_000622305.1 Nannospalax galili
ACGGAGACTCCATTGAGAGTTCATCTGGCCTCAAAATGGCAGTCATTACAAAATAAAAATAAAAAAATATAAATAAATGCTGGCATACTGGTGTGGATTTGGACAAGAGGGGATGCTTAGACATTGCTGGTGGGAACATAAACACATTCAACTACTATGGAAGTCATGAGCAAGGCTTCTCAAAACTTTACGACCCAGTGGTACTACACCAAAGGATTCTAAGTCAATATGTCACAGAAAAGAAACTTATACATTGTTTACTGTAGCACTATTCATCATGGCTGTGTTACTGAATCCACCTAGGGGATCAACAGCAGACCAATAAAGAAAAGGGAAATATGGAACACACACACACCACACACACAATGGAATTGTATTCAGCTATAAAGGAGAAGAAAGTTATGCTGTTTTCAGGGAAATGGATGCAACTGAAGACAATCATATTATGTGAATTAAGCCTGTCTCCGAAAGACAAAGATGACATGTATTCTCTCATCTGTGATTCCTGGATTTTACGTAGTCAAGTAAAATTATCTATGTGTACATATAATGAAAGAAATGAAATTATCTAAGGAAGCAAAGGCAGAAAGTGGGGAGGCGAGAGTGGATGAGGAGGGGGTCTGCTCACTGTCAATATGTATCTACATGAAGATTTTAAAAAACTAAAATTTAATTTTTTATGAAGCAAATTATTTGCATTTCTGAGCCCTGTTTCCTTATATGAAAAACAGAGTTACAAAGTTAATTCCACCTCACTGCACTATGTCCCTTCTACCAAGATGATCTTGAAGCAAATGAATGTGATTGGCTAAGGGTACCTGTTAACAAACTTACTATATCAATTACTCCCAGATGTCTGAAGTTTGAAGTGTAACGGAGAACTACCAGACTATATATGTGCTCAAATAGAAGAGTTCTGAAATTTTAGGCACTATTGCAACCTTCAAGACAGTATTCAGAAATATTCGAGCATGTTCAAAATTTCTTTGTACTGTTTTCCAGAGGATTCCAGCTGCCCACCTCTCAGAAGTGAAAATTGCTTACTGAGTTCTTCCTTATCTATTCTTGGTCTTCAAAGAAATGAGATTTTCTGATACATTTGTTAAATATAACTGATTTCTTGCTGTGTATGGGAATTTAGAGCCAGGCATATGGCTATATAGATCTCTGTTCTTCAGTTCTTCAAGAGAAAGGAAAATAGGTATGAACATGCCATTTGAATATCTATTATGCTATTTATAGACATTGGGTTTATTCTGGTTTGGAGCAGTGATTTTTTTATGAATAAATCATTTCACATACCTATTTTATTTCTCTTGTAGAACTGGAGAGAAAATGACAGGAATGTGCTACATGTATGGCTTAATCGGAAATGGCAGAATTTTTCCCATGTGCCAAACCACGTCACACTCTAAAAAGGACTGCTGGAATGTTCAGCTGTTACATGTGCTTGACATTTTGTGATGTTTGTGCTTTGGTCAATACGAAGTTGTGTGGACCAACTTGCTTCCAATCAAAGTTTGGCTCAGTTGCCAATGCTAATAATATCAAACACACACAAAAGAGCGTCAGAAAGATTTGCCACTAACATAAATAGCTTTCCAAGGGATAGACCAGCGGGTTCCCAACTAGACCAAACAATGGCTCTGGATATTATACATAGAAATTGACATTTGATTCAAGACTTGTGGACTTGGAGCTGTGGGGAGGATTTCCAAGCATGGGTGGGATCTTGCATGGTGTGAACATCCAGCCAGTGTCCATAATGGGAGCACTGGCTTCTCCAGATTTGGGCCAGAAGAGGTGAGACTGATAGCATCCATCAGTCCAACTTCAAAATGAGACAGATAAACTTTTACCGTCACATTGTCTTCATAATGTAAATCTTTTGAGGGTATTAAATGTCTCAATTTAGTTTTAATTTAATTTTACCCAAAGACTATTGATGTTGAACAAAAATCAAACGACCTATTGACCACTCATACCCACTTTTGTGAAACGCCAACTCAAAGTTCATTAAGATTTGGTCTCTTTTGTTGTGTTGATGTATTTATGGAAGAGTTATGAGTCTATACTTGAGTTCTTCATGAACTATGAGTGTGCATGCATGAGCTTACACACACAGAGATGTGTCACAACTGAAATATTTTTCGTGTAGTGCAACTTTGTCGTGTACATTTAGGATTTTTCTGTCTTATTAGTAACTTTATGCTTTCATGAAAGATGTACTTGCCAGATAAATCTTATGCTAAATTTATTTTCCCCTTCAGCAATTTAAATATTCAATTGTTTCACTTCAGCATATTTCTCATGATAATTAGCTAATATTCTTATTGCTTATTTTTTGAAAATCTTTATCTCCTTATGGCAGCTTTCAGCATTTTTCTACATCTTACATTGATTTTTCAATATGCTTAGTTCATGCTGCACATGATTTTTCCCTATATTGCTTTGCTTGGGTTAACTACACTCTGGGAAATTTAGGTTGGTGTCTTTTAAGTTAATTTGGAAATTTAAAATACCCTCATTTTAGCCTCCATTTGGGATTCCCTTACGCATAAATATCACATATATGTTATATCTATTTCATTTCACCAATTTGATATATATCAGTAACTAATGTATCTAGTCATTTCCAGTCAATCTGTCAACTATACTCTTTTGTGTCCTTTCTGATCATTAGCTCACCAAATGATCCTTCTACTTCCTGTGTTGTGTTTTCTATTTCTAGCATTTTATTAATTTCATGAATATTCTAAAATGGCAGACTTCTTTTATCTTGTTTTTCTTGCATCTGTATCTACTAGCCCAGCTGTCCCACTTATTTAAAGTCACTAAGTTAGCAACTGACTGTGTTTAAGTTACAGATTACATTTTTCTGCTGTCTTACTGACATCACAGTTTATAATTATAGCCTGGAGGATGTACAAAAAGTACGAGTAAAGGCCTAAATGAAATAATATTTATCCAGCAAAGAAGTACTAGCCTCCTGCCCTGTCAGATTGTCACTTTGGTGGCTGAGTGACTATCATTGATGCTAAAGCTGGAACTGGGTTTTGTTGCTGCCTTGGTTAGTTCTCAACTCGCAACAAATATTTTGAAGGAAGAATAAGAACTTTCCACTCAGGAGAGCTTGGGGTTTTTGCAAAGACAGGATTCTAAAGATTTGTCTATTTAACCTTAGCTGTCAACTTTCAAAGCAAAGGGAACATTTTTATGCACTTATTGGCTATTTATCACTCTAGAGTCCAGCCTTGGAAGACAAAAGAAAAATGAGGAAGAACCCAATAGAGGGATGCTTTTAGAAGCCTTTGTCAAGAAATTCCAATGGATTCTCATATGAACATTTGAAAATTGCTCCATTCTGACTTTTTTCTAGTTCCCTGTCTAGAACTTGTAATGCGAATTGTGCTTGCCTTTACTTCTCCTTCGTATCTCCTATTCACGATTTGACTTTCTTTTCCCCCTAGAGATAAGAGTTATGCAATTTGGGGATCTTTGAGATAGACCCACTCAAGGAGTATTTCAATTGCCTCACCCTGCGTCTCTGTTCAGCATGAAGGAAGCCAGAGCAGTCTGCATCCCCATTCCCTATTGGCAATTTGGGTAACCTCTTCAGAGGATGGTGTGATAAGAATAGGAGGTAGGAATTGGCTAGGCAGTTAGGGTAAAGAGACCCTAGTTTCTTGGCTAAAACTCAACAATGTCCTTGGGACTGTTTACAATATACTCCGTTCCAAAGGCCAAAACCGTCGAAAATATTTGGGACCTTTTATCTAATCCTTAAAAGATTTTAGGGTTACCTCTTCAGGGGGGAATATTAGAGTAGCCAAAAGCCCCATAAAAAAATCAAAGAAGAAGAAAGAGTACATGAAGTTATCAGAAAAAAAGTGATGGGGAGATATGGGAGGAGTTGGAGGGAGGGAGTGGGCATGGATTTGATCAAAACACCTTATATGCATATATGAAATTCTCAATAAATTATTTATTTTTAAAAAAGATTTTTCTATTTCACCTTAGCTGTCAACTTTGAAAGCAAAGGGAACATTTTTATGTACTTATTGGCTATTTATAACTCATATTTTTAGAACTGTATCCTCATTCCATTAGTCCTGTATTGATTGGCTTATTTGTTCTTCTTGTCATTTAGATTTATTTCTTTATGTATTCTAGATATTAGTCTTTTGTTATATATATATAAGCAGCAAAGATTTTTCTCCCATTACTTCAAACTGTCTTATTTTGGTCAGTTTTGGTTTTTGCTGATCAAAAGATTTGTAGCTTCATGCAAATCCCATTTATCAATTCTTGCTATTCAAAAAGCTAAAAATTAGACTGCCATATGACCTAACTATGTTGCTCCTAGATACATACCTTTTAAAGGGCTCTAAGTTACCATATCGCAGAGATATTGCCATCCATGTTTACTGCAACAGTACTCACAACAATAAAGCTATAGAGCTGACCTAGCTGTCCATCAGCAGATGAATAAATAAAGACATCTGGTATATATAGGATGGTGTTTGATTCCGACAAAAGAAGAATACAATTACGTCACTGGCTAGAAAATGGATGTGCCTGGAGAGCATCGTACTCATCAAAACAAGCCAGGCTCAGAAAAACAAATCCTGTGCTTTCTCCATTTTCCCTCATTCGTGGAATCTAGACTGTTTATAAATACATAAAACATATAAGTCAGAGAGAGAGAGAGAGAGAGAGAGAGAGAAAGGGAGAGAGAGGAGAGAGATGATAGCAAAAAGGAAAAAAAGGAGCCTGGGAGACAGAAGAAGAATGGTGGACAGGGTACTTGGGAAGGAGAAGGAGAGATAGAACAGAAGCACATGGGGTGAACATGGTCATAGTACGTGATATATTTGAAATAAATTGTCGTAATGAAACCCATCACTATGTGCAATAAATGTACAGAAATAAAAGCAAACTTCCGAAGGAACTCTGGTTCCCCCTGTTTCCTGATTGACAGCTGTTGTCCTTTGCCCTAAAATTTTGTCACTCCACACACAACCTTCACTGGCTTGCTGTGTCTCATAAGCCCTGTTTTATTCTGCCTCTGCCTATTCTTAGAGACCCACCATCATGTCTCATTGGCTTTGCTTAGTTCTTCTGATGGCACCCCAGGTCACAGAGGAATCTTAGTCCAGTCACCAGACATTGTCTATACCCAAGTCAGAATCTACTGCATTCAGCATTGTGACAGATACTTAAATTTTCTGATTTGGAAATGCCCCTGCACCTTTATGAGCATTAATTATTTTTAATTTTTTAATTTTTACTTTATGTATCTGGGTGTTTCACATGAATGTATTTAAGCATACCCATGGTGTGCAGTGCCCACAGGGGCCAGAAAAGTGTTGGATTCCCCAGAACTGAAGTTACAGTGGGTTGTTACATGTGGGTGCTGGGAACAGAACCTGGGTCCTCTTCAAGAGCAGCCAGTACTATTAACTGCTGACCCATCTCTCTAGCCCTGCATATCTTAAATTTGTTACCAAGAAAGATAATGCTCATCCTGGGACTAGGAAATTAAACAAAGAAAAGTACATTAAAAAGTGTACGCTTGCATGCAAGAACATTTATTACATTTAATTCTTATTATTGAGATGCAACAGCTGAGTCTCAAGGAACTCCCAACATTATGATAAACCTTCATATTAAAAAAGAAAGAAAAACAAAACCAACAAGGTGACAGCAGGCAGCACTGCCAATTACCAAATCAAGCCAATTTTTTACTGTTGGGAAATCATGTTTCAGTGTTTTGTCTGTATGTTCAGAGTAATATGTAACCTTGGCTTGGAAAACCATTATAAGATTCTCTCAGGCTATTTATGGTTCTTGTTCAAAGTTGTATCAAAAGGATAACAGTTGTTACATTTTTCAGCAAAAGCCTGCTGATTCAAGTGCCATTCATTTATAATCACAGTGATTTCAAATCAAATGTTCTTTCTGTCTCAATGCACTGATATTTAAAGCATCTGATACATTGTTTCCTTTTCCCTTCTCTCTCTCTCTCTCTCTCTCTCGCTCTTTCCTCCTCCTCCTCCTCCTCCTCCTCCTCCTCCCCCCCCTTCTTTTTTTTACGGGGTTTCCTCCTCCCCTTCTTCTTCTTCTTCTTCTTCTTCTTCTTCTTCTTCTTCTTTGTCTACATTTCAGCATGAATTTTGCAACATTGTCTTTCTGCTAAGTGCTGTTCTGTGGATGGCAAGTCAGTTTTCCTCAGATTCAGAGCTTTTGCTCTCCTCTCTGCTCAGGTATATCCAAGTTATTTTACTTTAAGTTATCATAGCCATTTCTGAATGTCTTACTAAAGGAGCCTATCTGGCCAGGATATTCAACAGACTGTTTACAATCTACAATTATGAGGGAACTTCCTCTGCCATCCCAATGTCATCTGGAAATGTTCTTTGCTCTTTGTCCTGAGGCAAGACATCTGCCACTGACTGGTTTTCTCCTTTCTGAAGATCCTGTTTCTCCAAACACATTGATTTTCCAGGAATGTAGTACAATACCACACATATGAGTGTGCACACATACATATACCCCATGAATGTTTTTTATCAAAACTGGAGAAGTTTCATTTGAATAAAAACAATCTGTTTAAATGGTTCACCCTCACACTTACTCTGGTCTCCTGAAGTTCTTTTTTAAAGCATCAATGCTTTCTAAACTCTCATGAATAATATTCAATTTCATTGCTTTGCCAAGGCTATAGAAATGAAAGTGGAAACAGACCTAGTCTATCCATCCCTGGCCTGTTTACTTGCATGACTAAAGTTGGAGCATTCTCCTAAGATCTTTGCAAACTGTTATACTGTGTAATTCCAAGATAATCTATCCTTTGTTTCTTTTTAAAAATATTTTAGTATTTTCATTTTATGTGTATGAGTATATTGTCTGCATGTGTGTAAGTGTACCCGTGTTCTGCAATGCCCATGGAGTCAGAAGGTGGCATGGGAGTCCCTTGGAACTGGAGTTACAGATGGTTGTTAACCACCATGTGGGTGCTAGGAATCGAATCCAGGTCCACTGCAAAAACAGCTGGTGCTCTTAACCACTGAACCATCTCTCCAGCCCTTACTTTGTTTCTTTTACTTAGTTACAGACTTTATGCCTTTCTCTCTCTCTCTCTCTCTCTCTCTCTCTCTCTCTCTCTCTCTCACCTGTAACAGAGTTGAATTACTTAGATGATATGAAAATTGTTATTTTGTTTTGTTGGCTTTCTGTTTAATGTCTACAGAACTGGCCAATCATTTGCTCAACAAATATTATTGGATGCATTATGTTCTGGTTTATCACTAAGAGTGCATTAAAATCATCAATGGGGACTTCAAAGTTGGATTATTCCATTTCAAGTCCTAGTGCTTATGATATACTGTTTGTAATGGAAGCCCAAGGTAAATAACTGGTTCCTATGGATTGGGATCAGATTGGGATCAGAGCCACCCTTTGAAGCACCAGGGATAATCCAGAGCTCAGAGAACACAACAATGAATCCAGTCAAGTTTTAGTTCTGAGGATTTGGGAACATTTGTAAGAAAAGGCCTCTAAAAGCTCACCTGAAGCACAGGAAGGTACATGCCTATATATGTGGAGGACAGGAATGCTTTAGGGAGAAGGTGAAGTCTTAACATCATCTTGACCAGAAGTGGGGTTCACTCCTGAAAAGATAAGAGGAGGAACATTTGAGGACAGAGGAAGCAAATTAAACAAAAAGTCGGAAAGGAAAGGCCGCCTTCAGTAGCTGAGGAATTTAAAGTAAAATCTTTCAGAAGATGTGGATGATGACAGATAAGATCATGTCTGATCTTGTAAGCCATATCAAATATTTAGATTTAATCATATTGTATAGAGCACATCTATAAAATTTATAAAACATGGATCTTATGACTAAACAAATTTATGTTGCTTACAAACTATGAAGCACTTAGAGAGTCACATAAACTCTCGAATCCTCAATTTCCTAATATCATAAATGTAATCAATCTAGTATTCAGTAAGAAAACAATATATTATTACCAATAAAATGTGCTTTTTTTCAGTTCTTTTCTCCTACTAGAAGACAGCTTCCTCTGCTGGTTCTTACACTGACAGTCCACTCTAGAATGTAGCCCCACAATACTTACAGTCAGTGAGAAGATGAAGTTGGAACACAAGAGCTTCCAGGGACAGGCTACATAAATCACCACTTACTTTGGCTCTGATGTTTAGAAGTAAATAGTTCCACTCATGATATACAGACCTAAGAGAGAGGATGGAGAGAGAGAAAAAGAGAGAGAGCAAATAATCCTTTCATGCTCTATTAATATACTACACAAATGTGTGTGCCTATCCCTTTCCCCCATGGCTTTTCATTTTTGGAATAAAGAAAATCTTAGATAATTTCATATCCAATTCTTCAGCAAGCTTAGATCAACCTTAAATAAGAAGGCTGGGATGGCATGAAAAGTTAATTCTAAGCAAGACTAGGATGAGTCAGGAATCTTCCTTTTACATCCTGCCACTCCTCTGATGTCTGAACAAAACCAGGCTTCTGTTACTGAGGAAGGAGAAAGATGGCTGCTCGGGAGCAAAAAAGGTAGTATGTATAATGGATGGGGGAAAGGGGAAAGCCGAGGTTGGACAAGAAGAGAGAAAGGGAACAACAGGGAGAGGGAAGCGTGACAACCAGAAGTCAAGTCAAAACAGTCCCGTGGTAAGATAGATCCCACTGCAGGGAAATGGGAAAAAAACTGCAAATGTCTTTGAGAATCCAGGGCAAAGGGACCAGGATAATTAAACCCAGCTAGATAAATAGACAAAATATCAGCACATTAATGGAAGAATTAAACAGTGCTGCAAACCAGTCTTCAGATTCCCAAATATCAGTAGCGACTGTATGATGGTAGATCTTTCTACTGGAAGTCTGCCTGGTAAGATATAAGGGACTTAAGTCATTGTCTGGCCCTCTGCAACACAGAGCTGGTGCATTGGAGACTGCCCTTGTGCCACTAATATGCACACTGCCTTTAACTAAAATAATAATAATAATAACAATAATAAATAATACAGAATGGAGATGTTAAAAACAACAGCAAAAACATTCCCACGTGCCTCCACATTGAGAACAAGTAATAAAAGTTTTAAGATCTCCACTGATAAAAGGTAGCAGAAAAGCAGGTAATATATAAAGGCCCACTGGCTATCATAGTTTACATACCTTTGTTTTATTCTGGATCAGTCACCAGCTGTGATTTCCTTTGTTGTAATAAAGGAAGAGCACAATCCTGGAGAAAACAGCCTTTCTGACCCCGAGCAAGAAGTTACGCAGAAGTAACAAAGAGAGAAGGAAAGAAATGTCTGCCTCCCTCCAGATGCCAGGCATGTGCTTGCCGTGTTGTATGCATTATCAGTAATCCCATTCACAATCTTATAAAGTCACCCCATTACTTCCATTTTACAGATGAGGAAGCACTTACAATAAGTTAAGAGCTTTCCATCAAGTCGGATCCACATTTTACAGCTAATAGCACAACTGTGTTCAGATAGTCTCTCCATTTGCTGCTAGAGCACAGTCTTTCTCCACATCAGCAGTGCTGAGCAAGTGTGGAATGGACAGTGGTTATCTATGAGGACAGCTATGCAAGTCAGTGCAAGCTACCATCCCCCACCAAGCAGAGGGGCTGGGCTGCATCTTCCTCACCTGAAGAGCAACCTTGTTCAGTTTTGCCTCCTGCCCATCTTATTGAGAAAATCCTAGAGTCCCATATGTAGCAGGAGGACACTCTGTCAGGCATTGGATAAGGGTGGTGTGGAGCTCCCACTCTTTCCTGCCTTCAAACTCTTTGTATCCCGATTGCTGTAACTTATGAAGGATACAGTGAATCAAAGCTAGATGGATGCCACTTAATTCATGACCTAATAATAATCTGGTAAAAATATTCTGGCTTTGGCAAAATTAAAACATATTAAGCTACATGGACAATCTCTATAATAATAGATAAATGCACCCCCATATAGTTTGTAGTAATTGTGTTTATGTATTTTATGTATAGTAATCATGTTTACACATGTATGCATGCCTATATATGTATATACATGAATTGAAACATTATCTCTTCCCAGCCAGTTAGGTGAGATTGTGTTAGATGTTGTGAGATGATATCAGAAAAAAATATGTGTATTCTAACCCATTAATTTTAATCTAGCAATGTGATTGCTTAAAAGAGTTGGACAGATTTTCTCTACAAGATTGTTTCCCAAATAATTTCCAAGTCACCTGCTCCCTGGTCAATATTCAGCTCCGAGATCTCCAAAGGAAGCCTTCCAGAACAGCAACAGAATAGCAAAATTGCTTTCATACACAGATTAATCCATTTTAGAGATTTTTTTTCATCTCCTTCAGGATGTACAGGACAGCCTCGGTCAAGCTGAGGAATGTAAGATGGAGTTGTAGTATTATTTTGTGAACTTTCAGGAAAACCACTCTATGGCGCCTCATGTCTTCATGTGGGGATAATGGGGGCACTGTGGCTAGGGAGGGAGGGAGGGGGGAAGTTGGATGGGAGAATAAAGAGTGGAGATGAGTGAATCTTGGGGGACTAGGAAACTTAGAGGGAAAAGTGATGCCCTAGACACCCTATGAGAAATAAACATAGAGTGTCTGATCATTAATGCATATGTATACCTGGGAGCTGTTTGGCAGGGAATGCAGTGACGGATAGAAGAGACCACCCTTAGAGTGACAAGCATGCCATACAGCACTCATCAAAGAACCTTCTTTTCGCAATAGATGGGGGCTACTGCAGAGTTGCACATCTGGTCAGGCACAGAGAACATACATCTGGGAGATGCCCAGTACTAGATGACACATCTCCAGTTAAATCTCTACAACAAAGGCCCATGGAACATAGCAGAATAAGGGGTAGAGAGAGGGCTAATGCACCTCTCAACTCTCACCAGAGTAGTACAAGTACATCTGATGCACATAGAAGGCCACATCTGGCCAAGTTTTGGAGAATAAGAGACTGTAGAATGTAGGATAGGACTCCTAGATGGAACTTCATCTACCTGTGGCTCAGGGACCATTGTGGAAGAGGAGGCAGAAAAAATGTAGGAGCCAGGGCTAGTTCATGATTACAGGAAGGTGGAGGTTTCCAGGCCACTGGAGGCTTGCTCATGTGAGCCTGTGACAGTGATGGTGTTGAGTGCAGAAACTGTGTCAGCTCAATGAAACAAGGGTCCAAAGGGGGGTGAGAAATAGGTGGCAGGCCAGCACTAGATAGAGAACTGTTTGAGACTGACTGCTGCTGGGTGAGAAGAGTATGACTTATATACCACCACTGGATGGGCTGACAAGATTCCAGTGGACACATTTACACTGAAGGACATGGGTATAAACACCTGAATGGATAGGATTCAGCATGTATGTCAGAGTGCATAGGGTTCAGTGAGGGGATAGGGGGAGGCACGGGTGGGGGAGGGGGTCTGGATTTGATTGGGAAATGTATGAAATTTTAAAAAGCTCAATAAAAAATTTTCTAAAAGCTCACAAATTTGAAAAATAACAGAGTTCAACCTACCTGAATCACTGTTGACAAAATATATTCCTGTTTCTCTGATATCCAACTATCTCCAAGAAGACTTAGAGCAAAAGAAACATCAGGATGCAAGCTTCAGCTGACATGTGACAAATCTGTTTCCCACTTCAGATTCCAAAAGTTTCATGTTAAATCTAAGGGTTTCAGATTATGTAAAATATACATTTCTTTTTACTCTTTTTTGTGTTTGTGTGTGTACATAGGTATGTTTGTGTGTGTGTGTGTGATTGTGTGTGTGTGGTATATGTGCACATGCGTCTGTGCAGAGGCCAAAGGGAGGCATCAAGTGTCTTCCTCCATCATTATCCGCCTTATTCCTCTGAGGCAGAGTCTCCTGCTGACCCCGTGTCTTCTATTTTAACACTAGGTGACAGCCAGCAAGCCCCAGTAATCCTCCTTTCTCTTCCCCACTCAACACTGATGTTACAGGCATGCTCTGCACACCTGGCTTGTATGTTCTCATGCCTGTAAAGCAAGCTTGCATAACAAGCACTCTTAACTGCTGAGCCATCTTCCAGACCCCAGATATAGTTATCACTTTAATTAACTGCATGGCTTACAGTCCACAAATATCCTGTGTTCCACTACTTCCACTTCCTGGGCAGTAAGTCTAACCTTTGAGTCACAGTTGAGGTTGTCATGAGTGACTCTCCCAACAATTCTAGGCTTAACACACCCAGCCAGACTCCTGGAGGACATCTACAGCCCACCAGGTTCCATGAAATTGCACCCTGATTCCCTCCATCTCAGCTAACACTTCTCTGCTTTTGATCATGAAAATTTTCAATTCTTTAGTCATTTCTAACCTTACTACTCTCCCAATGTCCCTTAGGGAAATAGACTCTTTGGTGTATACATCCACTCTGTCCTCTCATAGGAAAACTCTGCTGTTCCTCTTTCTCACTAAGTGAAAAGTCCATTTGAATTCGAGCTCAGGGTGAACCCACCACAGTATCAAGGGTCTCCCTGCCCTTCACACACAGTGACTAACTAACATGCATCCACTCAACAAGCAGCAGCCAACAATTGTTAGTGTGAAACAAAACCACCAATTCGAATATTCTAATAAATAAACTGTTCCAATCAATCACAGAACATCTCAGTCAATTTGGTTTTCAGTTGGTCAGAAACAGTCTTGGTTTGGTGTGAAGTGCTATTTTTGAATGCATATATTTCTTGTAATTCCCATTCTGTTTCCTGTAATTAAAGAGTAGATGCTTCTTCTTTTCTCTGAACAACATCTTGAATCCCACTCATGAATCGTTCAAGTCCCATGCGACCATCAGGCTTTTTTGAGGAGTGTTTCACATCTTCTAAAACTGGTGTCCTTGAAGTAACAGGAAAAGACTGTAAAGAAACGCCAGAGGGCGCCAGAGCCACATTACAATATGTTCCTTAGCGCGACCTCCTGGAAAGAGAGCTTGCTTTGTGGTTGCTCTCTAGACTCTGTTCCACCCAAGCTATCTCTGAATTCTAATTTTGACTTTAGTCCTCATTGCACCGTACCTGTTCCTCTTCAACCGGCAGAAGGACAGTTGCCTTCACCCTCTGCAGAAGATGATTCCCACCAGGTTGAAATAACATTTCAATTTCTCGAGCCAAGAAACATTTCGAAAGTCAGCTGTGTGGCTTGGCTTAGTCTCATGATTTGAAATCTAGCACTGTGCTTCTGGAAACGAATTTGGAGTTCCTCAACCCATGGCTACCTTCCACATTGCATATGTAATAAGGGGAGATATTGGAGGAGGAAAGGTTGCTGATGATGGTAGTCAATTAGGAGGAGAAATACTACTACAGACCAGGCACTGCAGCTCCAGAACCTTCTTTCAGGGTTGCTCTAAAGTACCTTCAGCACACAGATCTCAGCCTGGGTTCAGGGAGTAAAGTGTGATCTCCCAGGAAGGAGCTGATGACTTTGTGAATAAATAAGCTCTATTCTTTTATTCTGCTATTAAAGGGTAATCGTTTGATCCAGAAAGGCCAAGGTTTTATGTTTTCAGAGGACATGCTGAATTCAAATCAAAATTTTAAATAAAAATGAAACTTCAAGAACAGAACACTAATCACTTAGACATCATGCTATGCATGTGCAATCCACACACATCATACTGGCCTACACATACATACAAAAAATAAGATGGAAGAGAGAATTTGTATGAGTTACTTTTCTGTTGCTGTGATAAAATATGATTACCAAAAGTAACTTAAGGATGAAGGAGTTTATTTGGGCTTACAGTTCTATAATCTATCATGGTGGGTAAGACATGGCAGCAGGAATATAAGGCCAGCCTGTTAGTCAGGAAGCACAGAGATCACATTTCATCAGCATACAGGAAGCAGGAAAAGAGAACAGGACGTAGGCCAGGATATAAAACTTTAATGCCCACCCCCAGCTAAACACTTCCCCCAGCAAGTCTTTTCCTCCTAAAGTTTCCATAATGTTCCCAAACAGTGCAACCAGTGATAGAGCAAGTGTTCAAATACAGGAGCCTATGAAAGACATTTCCCATTCAAGCCACCACAGCATCCAATCATTCATTCATTTATTCATTCATGTATTATGAAATCAATGAAGTAAAATTTTGTGTTTAGATCCTGTAGTAAGTCAAATTCTCATGAAATAATACAGGTTGTTTTTCACCAATAAGGAAAGTATGTAAACTGTCCAGTTTCCTAATCAAATACCAGGACTTGGTAACAAGGAAAAACTGTCACCTGAGAACTGCTAACGGTTGGTTAATACTGAAATAATTTCCATCTGAGACTGGAAATTCCACCTATCTACCGGAGCTGACAGCCAGGATTGATCACCTAAGCCAGGTCAATCATAACAAATGAAAACGCTGAAGCACCTATAATTAATTACAGCCTGAAAGAGATTCCTGAATACACCAGCTCATTCATCATACAATTTCCTCCTCTGTACTCCCTACTGCATTTTCCTACTGGCTCATTTAAGAACCTGCCACATTTCTTCCACTAGTAATTTTTTTTTTTCCTTCAGATTTTTAAAATTTGAAACAAGGATTACATTCAAGATAATCATCAGGAAATATAATTTCTATGACACTGAGTATAATTCTATTCTGGATAAGAACTTGTATTCACAAATGAATAATTTTGAAGTTGAGCATCCCTCTCGCACATTGAATCTTCCTGATGCTTCACTAAGCATTGCATACAAATCAGATACCTTGCTCATCACTATTACTGTACACAGGCACTGTGTGAAGCCACAGTTAAAGTTCCTAACAAGCTTCTCTGTCCCCTTCACCCACATCAAACTTCCTATTGCAATTTGTTTAATGTCTAAGTGTCCAGTATGGCCTTATTAATTATTTTAAACCCAGCAATGACCTCTGTGTCATCCACATGGGAGAGTGACTGAACTGAATTGACTTTGTAGGGGGTGATTTCTTTTCATTATAAGCTTTACCCCCTCTTTTAGTCTCAATTTCATCTGTTAGTTCTCAAATAGGATGACCCTCAGGTGGCAGGATAAGGGGTTGAGCCTCTCTCTGGAATATATTTACTCCTCTCTCTTGTTATTTTCTCTGTGTTTTGAGCTTCTGTTAGACTATGAATCCTTATAGCAAGAACTTCTAAATCTATTCAATGCAATGCATATTTACTAGGTAAAAGTACTAAGAGAGGTCATCTACCACCTTAGAAAATATACTAGAAGGCACAAAAATATTTTTAAAGACCTAATAATAGTATGTGATAAATATTGAATTTCAGAAGTGATGATGAGGCAAAAGAAAACAGAGCAAAACAAAACAAACAGACATAGTGGAAATGACTAAACCACAGGAACTGAAAAGTACAACCTGTCAGTCCCATGTGAGTTAAAACTAGAGGATAAAAATGTATGAAAATGAATGGTCAGTTCAGAGAGAGGCAGAGGTCATTTTTGCTCACACATATGATAAGGAGAGCAAATTCTGGTGGGTGGTCTCAAGGAGATAGTGAGGAAGGAAAGAGCATCTGGCATACATTCAAAAGAAAAAGAAGGTCTGCAATAGACAGAGGTATCCTCCGGAGACCTGAGGGATTGGGTATGGGTGTGGGTGGCCCAGAGTAGAAAGACCCAACTATGACACAATGGTGGGCTAGTGAACAGAGGGGCATGCTAGGGCTTCTCACATTTTTGTCTATTCATAACCCTTTTTGTTCATATGTTTTTCAACAACCCTAGTGTAGCCTGGAAATTACTCATTCCCCTGAGAAGCATGGTTGAAGTGCAAGCGCAGGGCACCCTGGGAGAGGGATGGAGCCTAGCCACCAGCAGAGCTAGCGGTGGCGAGAATGGAGAGAGAGAGAGCCAAGAGTGCGCCAGTCCAGAAGTGGGACCAGGAAGTGTGCGCCTCCTCGGTTGAAAGGCAGAGGCGTCCTGTGGGGGTGTGGATGCAAGATGGGGCACTCACACACCATGGGGTGAGGCTGCATGCCCACCTGGAGAGGGTGAAAGCTAATGGAGACTGTAGGCGGGGCTTGAATGATACATGAATTATGAAAAGCCATCTTTTTGTAAGTCTCTCCCTCCCTGTCATATAAACCATGCGGAACCCAAGATAAAAATGTGCTATCCCGGTTTGTCAACCTGCGTCAGGACCACGAAATCCTGAGAGAGTGAGGCAGGGTCAAACAGAGAGCAGGAAGGGGGAAAATTTAGTGCAACACGTAGGTATATGAGCAGGAAGAAAAAATAGGTATCCAAAGCAAATATTTACAGACAATAAATCATCAGACATTTATTTTGAACCAATCCTTTGGTATAATTTTATCACTTAATAAAGATGAAAGCAAACGCACAAATCAAGTGATATTTTCTATTTTTACATAAAGAATTAGCACTTAGCTGAATATTTGATACATAGGAAACAGAACATCCTCAATATTTTTCAGAGGTGGCTGATATTTCAATTTTATAATTATCTATGTTGAGAATGCCACTTTCAATAAAATGCAGTGTACAACAGAAGTACATTTAGGGCCTTTTCAGAAATTTTTGACAATTCCAAAATTTCTGCCCAAATCCCAAACCAAACTTCATTTGATAATTTTTGTGATGAAATTCAAGTGAACAAATCAAATAGTAATCAAAGGTTTTAATACAATAAGATCCCAAAGCATACTAATTTATTACTTATATGTTGGTTCATAATGGTAGCAAAATATTATACCTCATAATTATGCTATTGTGTTTCTGCAAGAGCAGAAAACTTTTATGTACAATGAAAAACACTAGGACTCATAACACACTGTATCTCAGAATTGAGCCATGTTTTCTCAAGCAGCATTCATCAGCCTTGTGTGATGTGGCAACATATAGCCTGCAAAGCGTGCATGTTGTATGCAGTGCAGTCACCCATGTAAAATCCACGCACTTCCAGAAACACATCGGATTCACTGCACATTTGATTTTGTATAAATTTTGGTAATTGCACATTCAGAAACCTTTTACTGATGTTGAATTTTTGGTGATCACCGCTTTCAATTACATTACCTTGTATGGGCTCATGACCCACAGCTTAAGAAACTAGAAGGCAAACGTGGCTGCAATAGTAAGGAATAGAAACTGTCAAATAAAAGAACATCCTGTGCAAAATTGTATGGCTGCATTCCTCCCGCTCAGAGTCCCACCTGTTTTAACATTACTGAGGGTAACTGGGATCAACAATGGGATGCTCTGAGGAGTGAGTGACTCAAATCCAGACAGTAGTCGGAACAGCAAGAGGGGACGGTGAAGTGTTTCTGCGAGATCAGCACTAGAATAATAGCTCTCACTCCACATCACAAGGCAACCTCTCAACGTTGGTTTTCACATTTACTGTTGACTACTGATATCCTTAAGGCCTGGTCATCTCAATTCATTATAATAAGCTTCATTTTTTTTTGTATTTCTATAGGTAAATGTGTTGTCTAGGGCCACTGTAACTAAAGGCTCCACAAATTAAACTCTTCTATATGCCCCTGTGTTTATTCACACAAATAAAATCAAATTGAAATCTCCAATGTTCCTTGAAGAAAAAAAAAACAAAACTGCTGCTTAGAGAATTAAACTGTGACTTCTAAGCCTTCATGAGTGTCAATAAATTTCAGCACATCTTTCTTTTTTAAAATGTTATTAATTTATTTTTTTTAATTTTATGTGCATGGGAGTTTTGCCTGCATGTGTAAAAGTGCACTACATGTGTGCAATGCCCACAAAAGTCAGAACAAGACTTTGGATCCCCTGGAACTGGATGGTTGTTAGCCATCATATGGGTGATGAGAACTGAACCTGGGTCCTCTGCAAGAGCAGTCAGTGCTCTTTACAATCGAGCCATCTCTCCAGTCCCAATCAATATGTTTTCTTGGTTCTACCAAGTACCTAGATTACATTCAGCACTGAATTGGTGATTTATACTAACATGAAACAAATATCCAACAAGAATAAATAAAAAATATAAAGGTAAGTTTGTGTGTGCTTATAATTGCATAATTTTAACTCTCTGTGAAGTTAAATCCTCCACACAGTGTTGTACTGAAGCACAACACTGGTGAAAGCAATTACTTGCTATATAAGCGAATAGATCAAGTTCATTCTCTGCTTCCTTTGTACGTTTCCTTTGTGCTTTAAATGACCAGCATTTGCAGAGTTAATGAAGTCACTAAAATGGAGCAGTGTCCACCAAATATCAATATCGTCATCGTCGTCGTCATCATCATCATCATCACCATCATCATCATCATCGTCTTCCTAAGAGCCTGGTGGAATCTTAAGGCAGAAGTGTTTGGTATAATTTTACATGAAGGGGAAAACTCAATCTCAGAAGGCATAAACTGCTTAGCTTAATAGACCTGCAACACAATTTGCCTCTCCAGCTCCTGGTACAGTGGTCATTCCATTCCCATAAGGAATGATCCTGTCCATGTGTGTAAATCCTCCTAGTAGGGAAAAAGGTTCAGAAGAAGGAAAATTGATGAGATGACACATTTAGATGGACAGATGGTAGAAATATTGTTCCTTTTGTTTTTTATGATTTTTGCTAGAAACCAAGTAGATGAAGTTATTGAGGAGGAATTAGTTAAACACAGTGGTTTTAAGATTTTAAATTTAAACTCATACCATTTATATGCACATATTAAGACAAAAAGGGAAATTCCTGTATGATGCTGAACTTAATAAGTATGGCTCACAATCATTTCTCTCTTTCCAAAAGCAATGGCTCTAAACAGATATAACCTTCTATCAAGCCATCACCATTTATCATGGAACATGACATTTTTCCCTGGAAAAGTTTTCAGTTCAGTCACCATCTCAAACTCTTAGAAATTCACTAGTGCTGCTAATATTTAAACTCTGGTATCCTTGGGGGGGAAATCTTATTGCAGCGTTACAGACAAGTTCAGCCTGTCAATTACTGTATACAAATCTACCTGTTCAAAAGCGTTTTTCTTTAGTCTTTGTTCACGATTTACATTAGCCTCCCTAAGAGAAGTAGGGACCCTCCAGCAATTTTCTATTATAATGAAATTTTAAGAATCTGAGTGATCTGTTCAGAGAAGTCAAACCAAGATGAACTAGTATCCACGACCAATAAATATTTAACAGATGTGGTCCAAATCCCTCTACCATCTGGAGGCAAGAAAAACATTCTATTTCACTATTCAGATAAAATTATTGGTGCATATCTCCAAGAAAGGCAGTGACATTGGCTCACTCCCTGGAAGAATTTTCTTCTGATTTTGGCACTGGGGTTTGCTTTGCTTTAACAGATTGTAGTGATGTACCCTTCATTTGACTTAGTTTATTCTTTCAAAGATATTGGGAACCAAAACCATATAGGAGAAGTAGAAAGAAAACAGGCAACACAAGCTGTGTTTATATACCCACCAAAAGACCACTATGAAACACAGGCACCACTGGCTGCACCTGTCTGTCAACAGCAGACTAGATTGGTTCAGTAAACAATTACTTAATCCAGTTGGTTCATTCAGAAGTTAGAAGAATCTTTCCCCAGACTCTGATAATCGCCTGTTAGAACAACTTCATAGACAGTAGCTAGTGTCCCAACAACTATACCCTTTGTACTTCTAAGCAGATTGATTATGTTCAAATTTTCCTAAACATCACCACCAAGAATCTTTCCAGTAATGAGCATGACTCATCATCCGAATTTCCAAGCAGCTATTCAATAACAGGAGCAAAATGTTTTGACCATGGCCTTGACCTGACCATTTCCACTTTAAGGATGTTTTGCCTACAGTATAAATTCCAGAGCTGAGGTGGGTGACAAGCCACAATTGTGCTCATTTCCTCTTTCTACACATTCTGCATGTGGTCATTTTCCTAGCATTGCTACTGAAATAAATTTCTAAACCACCACCTGATCACATCATCCATCTGCTTAAAATTCATCAGTCACCAGTTCCCAGTCACCACTACAGTCTGACGCACCTTGACCTATCTTTTCTCTTTCAAACGTTCCTCACATAAGTATTCTTCAGTTACACAGTATATCCAACACAACCCACTCATTCATGCCTTTTCACTTGCCCGAGGTCTCCATATAATGTTCTTGAATTATCATTCTTCTCCCAAACCAAATATTCCCTAAGACCCATGCCAATGTACCCCACCTATGAAGCATTCCCCGACAATTCCAAATACAGATGGACATTTCCTACCTCAGTCATTTGCAGTTTGTCATGAAATCTGATTGGCATTTATTGTTAGTTCATATACATTTTTGTTGACATGGCCATGTTTTTCTTACGCATAATTGAGAACAAAACCCAAGTCTTACCTTAATTATATAAATTACTGTTGTGTTAATGATTAGACACCTGATAGTGGATGGCTTAGGAGTAAAGGTGAAACTTTTGGGCTTCTTATATCCTGTCATTATGTGCACATCTCAGAGCTGTGTAGCCTATCGAAGGGGACAGAGGGACTTGTAATATGGAAAAGAATCTTTCATTAATTAGACAAAAGCAAGTGCAGGTATGTGCTCTTCACTAAAAGACCCAAGTGGATTAACTGATTCTGCCCCAGGGTGTCATGTCCTGTCATCTGCCTCACAGCCAAGGTTGCTGACTTGCTTTAAGTAATTCTGTGGGAAAATAAGTCATAGACAGCAAGAAGTCTCTGAGTACATATCTTTTCCTCCATATGATCTCGTTTTGTAAAGAACCTGTTCAATAGGGAACTGACATAGAATGACTGACTATATGATGATTATAAGAAAATGTGTTTGTGGCTAATTTTACTGTCATTTGGATATCAATGAATACCTAATGCAAATAGTCACTATTTATTAAATCAAAACTGAATAATTTTACCATGTTTGAAGACTCACAAGAAAGGTGATTGCTTCTCTGATCTTGAGAAATACCTAATGCATATTTTAGAGATGGGAGAGCTAACCTTATTCAGGAACGTCAAGTGACTAGCCAGTGGCCAAAATCTTGTTGTCTAGATTCTAATGAAGGTCTTTGAATTTCTGCAATAGCCATTGCCCTGCTCCTTATAACACCTCTTGATATATTAAAGGAGATTCCTCCATCTGAATCTCTGAACTCTTGCCTATATGGATGATAAGCTTAGAATAAAAACACAGAGTGAGGGCGTATGCCCCTATCTTCCAGATAACTTGGAAAAGGCTGGGATAACAAGCTTTCCTGGATAGAAACACTGGCCAAATTAACTTTCTGAGAAAACCAGTTGGGGTTCTGGTTCCATAGATGCACACACACACAGGTTCACACACACAATACATATATACAATACACACAGTACATATAAGCATAGGCACACACAGGCATACAGGCGCACAAAGGTGCACACACACAAACACACACACTGTGTATTTCAAAGTGCTCCTCTCTACTGGCACACATTTGCTCAGTAAGACCTCACAGTTTCTCTGGGATGTCAGCCAATTTGATTACCTCCTTTTTCCATGCTTGGAAGCTGCTTGGCAATGATCTCTTTAACCTCTGCAAAGCCAGGGAAAATGTGACAGGAAAGACAATGTTAGTCCTTGAAATTGTTCTAGATTTGAGGACTTATTATATATTTACCAGGATAACACAAAACTCTATCACTGACAAGTGGTATTATTCTTGTCAGCACAGAGCTATAGACAGAACCTTCTGTGTCCCCATCAAAAAAGAGAATCCTTGGGAAAATGGTCTTTGATACCACCATGCATCTCAGCACTCCATGGCTCTGTTTTCCTCTCCACACCTAGCCCTCTTGTTTGGTTCAGAATATTTTTAAGAATCCCTCAGACTTTCAAAACTCATGTACAGATCCCATTTTTGAGCAGTGTTTTATAAAGTGATTATTTCCTTTTCCTTTTGTTCTTTTAGTCTTTGGATCCAGCCTTAAGCACCTCTGAACTTTTCTGTGAGTTTCCCTCACTACCATGCTCAAGTCAGATCCCAGGGCACCAACTCATTTATACCCAACCCAGTGGTTCATTTCTAGGAGAAAGGTCTTGATAAGTGCAAGGGAGAATAAAGAGCTGTGCCAGCCTATGACTTCTTCAGTTGCTTGTTTTGGACATATCTGATAGAGGTTGCCTCAGTATTCTCCAAATATGCCTCTCTTATTTCTGAGGTTACTCCTAGACAACAGTTCTTATTTTTCCTAGCAGTTACAGTTATGTGGGATCATATGTGCATTATTGAGAGAGAAGTTTAGTGAACAGTAAGCCTTATCAGTTTTAATAGCTATCACAAATCTGAGGCACTCCTAAAGACAGAGTGGTCTTTCTTGTATGAAGGATTATTATAAATGGACAGAATGTGGAATAATAATTTTAATTAACCTTGATAAACTCACTGACCATGTGCCCTTGTGACCTGGACACCTAATTGTGTTTACTGGGAACCTCTATTTGCTAGTCCATCCCCTGCCCAAAAAATGCAGATGAATGAATTCAGATATGCTTAAGAATTAATATATCAAAGCCCTGAAAGACATCATGCCCATCTTCACTGAAAACATGAAGACTGAGAAAGAATGCTTGACATTGTGTATGAGATAGTCCAGAGCTAGGGATAGAAGGGCAAGATTATACGAGAAGATAATCTTGTGGACTGTAGCTTGTACTTCACCAATTGAAGCTCGAGAAACCAGTTTGAATAAAACTGTGAGTGAGGCCTGACTCCAGAGTTCCAGAGACAGTTCTGTCAGCACAGTTCCACAGGACGACTATAAGAGATATCCTAGGGAATGAACATCCTCCAAGATTGGGCCCATTCTTAACTAAAATTAAGAGTCAAAAATAAATAAATAAATAAATAAATAAATAAATAAATAATAAAATTAAGAGTCAAGATATTTTGCTCAGTTATAAATGCAATGTTGG
>NW_008352891.1:2559768-2633474 GCF_000622305.1 Nannospalax galili
CTTTCTATCATTTCAAGTAACACCAAAGTGACAGTTGAGAATGGTATGAAAAGTTGATGAGAAATGAAAACTGTGTCCAAGAAAGGGCTTGAACTATGTTTATAGGAACATAGAGCTGCCTGGATGAAAGTCAGACAAAGTTCTACATGTTTCAAGGAGGAATTAATTTTTAAAACCTTCATGGCTAGATGCTGAAATGATCTGTGACTGTTCAACTTTTAAATAGACTCTGAGCTACAGCTTGAACGAGTACAGACATGACTATAGGATGCGATGACAAAAAAGAAAGCAAAACCCCCACACTCAGTTCAGCCATGATCAGAGGGGATAGGCAAGGAAGCATCTCCCCAAGAGCCACCAGCCATACTAAACTTGGTTTTCAAAGGAGTACTCCTCTACTGCAAAGGCAGAGACAAGTTCTGTTCAGCAACAATGAGAGCTGAGAACCAGTCTCACTTCTGCACTTTTCTAAAGAAAATTGCATAATGCTTGTGTCTCACTCTCCTATCCAGTGTAGTGTGTGTGTGTGTGTGTGTGTGTGTGTGTGTGTGTGAATGCGCAGTATGTGTTAAAAGTAGGTGACAGATGATTTGGCTTTTTCAAATGACTGCAGTCTAGAGTACCAAGAGTTACATTCATATCTAATGGATCACTCCAAATTCCTGACTTGAGATGGGTAAGGGATGTGACCTTGTGTTAATTTCCTTGGATGGATGTGAATTTGTTTCTGTAGAAGATATAATTGTTTTTCAGTGCCCTACTCCATTCAAACTTACATATCATAAACTGGGTGCTCTATAGTTAATAACTCATGTTTGTGGCCTGCTAAGAATAAATGAAACTGGGGAAAGAATTTAGCATAGCAAAGGGAACATACTGTTCAGTAATTAATATGTTTGTTATTCATTTTTAGTTCATTTTGACTGTGCCTGAGGAACAGGTGATTAATATTTCCAAGGAAAGTGGTAGCAGTTAAGTTTTGGAGAACTGTAAAAAATTACATTTCAACAGTCTGTGGGGAAATTTTTACATCTTATTAACCAAGAAAATATAATCAAATGGAAAATAGTGTTATTAGAATAACACAGACAATCCAGTGTCTTTGACTGTTTTAAAGGAGCATGCAATGGTACTGTTTGCTTAGCCAAGGAAACACACACACACATACACACACACACACACACACACACACACACACACACAGTGATCCTTATTTGGATGTATTTGGAAGTTCAAATTGTAAAAGATGTGCACTGTAAAGACTCAAGAGTATAAAAAAAAGAGTGTCAGAGGCAATTCAAGTCATCTATCCTTTACAACTTCCTTCAAGTTCTTTAACACCTTATCAATGTTGTATGAAATGCTTTGCCTACAGTTGGCTCTGTTAATTCTTGAAATGTATCCTGGTGCAATGCTCTTCTCGGATGAAATCAGCAAAATCAGATACGGCTCTGACTACTACAGCTACCACTTTGATAATGCTATGGTAATATTGATAATAGTTCCAAAGTTGATAACAATCAGATACTGTGTACACAACATTCATGACAAGCACACACTTTACCCACACTCTGGTGCACTATACTAATGTACTCATTCCTCATGAATTGTTCCTTTATTGAATGATATTATTACCTATGTTTTAAGAAAGAATGTAGGTTAAAGCTCTAGTAAAATGAGATCTTTTTGTTATAATCCTTAGTGTCTAGAGAGTAATTGAAACATAAATCCTTACTTCATATATATTTTCCTTTCATTTCATTCCAGAAACCTAAATTTTATTAATAAGAAATGTGATGAGAAATAGGAGAAAAGTAAAGGAAGTGGGGAAGAAGGAAGAAGTAACGGAATAGCAATGCTTAAGCACTTGGTATTTTCCATGCCCTGTGCCAAGATTTACACAGATCCTCTCACTTTATTTTCACAACTACTGAATGTGGGGCAGGCGTTGTATTAACTCCATTTTCACATGAGGAAATGTGTTCTTGGAGACTTTTGACCAAGTTGCCAAAGATCACAAAACACTGAGGGTTTCTTTTCCAATCGAGCCGTCCAGGCACTGAGATCAAAAATGCCCTTTTGTAGTAACTTTACTGTCCTGGCATTTTAATGAAGTTCTTTCAGCTTAATTTCCTGTCAATTCTCTTTCTAAATTTTACTTTTTCCATTGTTCATGTACATTAGTGATTTGCTTTCTAGCCTTTTGATTACAAAAGGCAAGAGCATAAATTACAAATATACAAATTTGCAAAAATTCAATTAGTACTCTGAGATCACACATTATATATATAAATAAAGTCATGGTAAATTAATTCATTACTGACATGAAGATACAAACCAAAGCAAATCTCATATATAAAAGGCTGGATTTCTTTGTTTATTTTTTTTCCACTTTTCCCTCAGAATATATTTATTTATTGTCTATGTTGTTACATATAAAGTCTAAAATTTCTACTTCTCTGCAAAGCAACATTAATAAATTTAAAAGTCTAAGTCCTGAGCTGTTCTTCCTGGCTTCCTGACACTTTTCAACCTGCTGTGGAGCACTTCAATCTTCTTTTCTACAAAATATCATCTATAATAATTTTTATTAAGTTTAAATTTCACCTCACATTGTAACTAGGAAAGTTTACTTCTCCCAAATCTAAAGTATATTCTGAGATTCATATAACCCCATTCTGTGCCCAAAAGTCAACATTATAATTTTTTATTTTCCTTTTTAAAAAAAATTGTTTTTATTGAATGTTTATGTATTTCATACAGAACATCTCAGTCTTAATCATCATTATACCCCCTATCTCTGCCAGCACCCTCCCATAGACCGCCCCCACTGGAGCCTATACACATTGTCATCCCTGTTAAGGCCCATTGTGTCAAGTCAGTGTCCCCAGATATTCTGCAGTGCAAGTCCATCCACGGAGGTCTAGTCAGCCTCTAGAGGTCCCTTGTTTTAGGAAGATCAGTTCTTCTCCACTTAACAGCAATCAGTTGCCAATATTTCTTCAGGTAAGTTTGGGAACTGCTGTTCATTTTCCCAGTTCTATGCTGTTTTTTCTTTTGTTTTGTTTTGGGGTGTTTTTTTTTTCTGCCTGAGTTTGCATGGGACTTGTGTATTCTGACATCATATGAGCAGGGTACCAGGAGCTTGTAAGACTCTGTTTCCATATGGTCCTGCACCTCCTCCTCTGCTCTTACAATGTTTCCAACCCCTTCTTCTGCGATGGTCCCTGAGCCTTGGGTGGGTGAAGTTTAATAAAGGAGTCCTGCCCAGGGACCAGCATTCAGCAAACTCTTGATGTCTATGCTTGGACATTTGTGACCTTTTGTGTTCCTGGCCGCCCTCTGCATGAGGGATCTTCATTATTGAGAAATGAGAGATTCACTGGTGTCCTCTTCTTTACCCCTGTTCTATGTTCCACGGCCCCTCTGTGTAGAGGTTGCATTGTAGATGTGTCATGTAGGCCTGAGAAATTCATAGACAGTATTTGTATGTGACCAGATGTGGTACTTGGTAATAGTCTCCAACTGGTGCAAAATGAGCTTCTTTGATGGGTGATGATTGGGCTATTTGTCTGTAAATAAAAGGATACATATGTTGTACATTGTAAGAAATCATATTAGTCTAGCAATGTGAGAATTTTGGGGTTTTCTCTAAGATATATGACCACTCTGGCAATATATATTAGGTTATGTTATAGTACCACACTTGAGCTTCCTCCTTTTGAGTGGGCTTTTAGTCCAATTAAGTAGCTGTTGATTGCCCCCCAATATAGAAGTGCCACTACTGCACCAATGTCAGATGCTGTGCTGGTCATTGGTATTGTTATTTTGGGCTTGAAGCTGGTGTTGGGCCATCAATTAATGCTTTCCCTTGGCACATTCATAGCGCTCTCCAAAGCTATGAGAGCTAGCCTTCATGGGAAGTGGTTTCAGGTCAGTTGCAGCTCTATTGCTCCAAGCCCTGTATATTCTGTCTTCAGCAGTAGGGTCTTACCTTCAAGTTCAAGGAAGTCATCAAGGGTTGTGGAAATAGCCTGCGTAATTTTGAGAGTCTATTGAACCACCCTAGCTAAGAACTCAAAGGAAGGTTTCTCCTGTTTGGCACTGTTTCTTGTTATGTAGCCTTTATCTATACACATGGACTCATGTAGAGATAATGGATAATGTATGTATAATTTGTCATTAGTTTGTTGAACTAATATGATTCCCTTTGGTTTTTAAAACTAGCTAGGTGTTATCTTTCCTCTCACTCTCCACCATGGTTTCCCCACTTAAAGTGTCCCCATTTTCCCCATTCTTCCTTGACACTATCAGTCTCCTAAGGTCACGCCTACTGTTCTTCTCTCTTAGGTTCTTTCTTCCCCTTTACCTCCCTGGTTCCTTTTCATTATTCTGGTTCCTACAGTTATGTCTGGACACATACTCACTTAAAATGACTTGAGGCTGGGATCCACATATGAAGGAGGCCATACATCATTTATTTTTCTGAGTCTCTGTTACTTCACTTAGTATAGCACTTTCCAGGTCCATCCATTTGCAGGCAGATTTCATGATTTTGCCTTTCTTTACCGCTGAGTAGAACTCCAATGTGTAAATGTACCACATTTTCAGCTGAGGGACACTTAGGTCGCTTCACTCTCTTAGCTATTGTGAAAAGAGAACAACAAACATGAATGTACAAGTGTCTGCAATAGGATGAGTCCTTGGGGTATATGCCAAGGAGTGGCATAACCAGTCAAATGATAGGTTCATTTTTAGTTCTATAAGATTTCACCATGGAGATTTCCATAGGGGTTGCACAAGTTTGCAATCCCACCAGCAGTGGATGAGTGTCCCCTTTCCCCACATCCTCTCCAGCATTGCTATCATTTGTTTTCTTGATCTTAGCCAGTCTGGCTGGGGTAAGAGGAATATTAAAGTGGTTTTAATTTGCATTTCTCTAGTTACTAATGATGAAGACCATTTATGATATGTTTTAGCCACCTTGATTTCTTCTTTTGTGAACTCTCTGTTCAGCTCCTTAGCCCATCTTTGAATTGGGTTGTTAACTCCTGAGAAATTGACATCTGGTTAGAAAATCCTTTCCTACACCTTTGTCTTGTAGGTTATTGGTAATGTTTTCTTCTAACACTTGCAGAATTTCAGGTTTCACATTGAAGTCTTTGATCTATTTGGAGTTGTGCAAGGTGAAAGGTAAGGGTACAGTTTCATTTTTCTACAAGTGAAGATCCAGTTTTGCCAGCACCATTTGCTGAACATGCTGTCTTTCCTCCAGTGAATGTGCTTTGCCCCTGTGTCAAATACCAGGTGACTGAATTTCCCTGTACTCATATTTGGGTCTTCAATTTTTTCCATTGATCTACGAACCTATTTTTGTGCCAGTACTATGCTGTTTTTATTACTTTAGCTCTTTAACATAGTTTAAAATCTTATATAGTAATCGCCCCTAGCTTTGTTCTTAGTGCTCAGGGTTGTTTTGGCTATCCGAGGTCTTTTATGTTTCCATGTGACTCAAGATAATTTTTTCCAATTCTGTGAAGAATGTCATGGGGATTTTGATTGGCATTGCATTGAATCTATAAATGGCTTTTCATAGGATGGTCATTGTCAAACTATTAATTCTTCTAATCCATGAGCATGGGATGTCCTTCCATCTTCTGATGTCTTCCTCAATCTCTTTCTTTAAAGATTTAAAATTTTCATTACAGAGCACTTTAATGTCTTTGGTCAGGTTTATTCCAAGGTATTTTATTTTTTTTGTTGCTATTGTGAATGGGAGGGTTTCCCTGTGCTCTTTCTCTGACTGCTTGTCACTGGTATATAGAAAGGCTATAGACTTTTGTAGGTTAATTTTGTAACCTGCCACTTTACTGAATGTGTTAATAATTTCTAGGAGTTTGCGCTGGTGGAATTTTTGGCATCTTTTAGGTATAATACCGTATCATCTGCAAAAGGGATAATTTGATCTCTTCCAATTATTTCTTCTTTAATTTTCATCTCTTCTCTTTTTGCTCTTGCAAGAGTTTCAATACCATGTTAAAAAAGAGTGGAGATAGTGGACAGCCTTGTCTGGTTCCTGATTTCAATGGGAATGCTTCCAGTTTTTCTCCATTTAGAATGATGTTGGCTGTGGGTTTGTTGTATATGTTGTATCCAGCTATTGGATTCGTTGGTTCTTTGTGTTGTTTTATTTGTTTCTATTTCATTTTCTTCTCTAATTTTTGTTATTTTTTTCTTGTCTGCTGGGTTTTGGTTTCATTTGTTGGTGCTTTTCCAGTGTCTTGAGGTGCAATGTTAAGTCATTTATTTGTGTTCTTTCTGATTTTTTAATCTAGGCACTTAAAGCTATAAACTTCCCTCTAAGGACTGCTTTCAACATCTCCTGGACGTTTTGTTGTGTTGTATTGTCCTTTTCAATTAGTTCCAGGAATACTTCTATTTCTTTCTTAATTTCTCCTTTGACCCATTCATCATTCAGGAGTGTGTTGTTTAATCTCCATGTGTTCATGTAGTTACTAGGGTTTCTTTCGGTGTTGATTTTAGGCTTTATTGTGTTTTGGTCTGACAGAATGGATGGAATTATTTCAGTCTTTTTGTATTTGTTGAGCCTTGTTTTGTGCCCAAGTATGTGGTCAATTTTGGAGAAAGTTCCATGGGGCATTCTTTGGTGCTTGTGTGGAATATTTGGTAGATGTCTGTTAGGTCCATTTGATGTATGGTATTCTTTAATTCAGATGTCTCTCTTTTAATTCTCTGTCCTGTTGACCTATCTAATGGAGACAAAGGGGTGTTGAAATCCACTACTATTAATAATTTGGGATTAATCAAGGTCTTAAAGTCCTATGGTACTGTTTTTATGAAGTTGAGTGCACCAGAGTTTGGTGACTATATGTTCATGATTGTAATATCTTCTTGATCAATTGTTCCTTTGATCAGAATGAAGTGCTCCTCTTTATCTCTTCTGATTAGTTTTAGTTTGAAGTCTAGTTTGTCAGATATCAGAATTGCAACTACTGCTTTTTTCTTAGTACCATTTTCTTGGAATATTTTTTTCCATCCTTTCACCTTAAGGTAGTGCCTGTCCTTGAAAGTGAGGTGGGTTTCTTGCAGACAACAAAAAGGTGGGCTTTGTTTCTTAATCCAGTCAACTAGTCTGTGTCATTTGACTAGGGACTTTAGACCACTGATATTTAAAGTTATTAATGAAAGATGTGTATTTATTCCTGTCATTGTAATTTCTGTTCACATTCTGGGTGCAACTGTGTGTTTCCACAGTTATAACCTCATTAAGTTTCTTTCTGTTATCCCTTGGGTATAGTCGTTACTTTCTTCAGCTCTTTGTATTGCTCCAAGAACTCTCTGAAGGGCTGGTTTGGGGAACATGAGTTTTTTCAGCCTATTTATGTCATGGAAAATTTTTCTTTCCCCTTCGACTATAATGGACGTTTTGGCTGGTAAAGTAATCTTGATTGATATCTGTGGTTTTTTTAGAACTGGGAATACTTTTGTCCAGGATCTTCTGGCTTTCATAGTTTGCCTGGAAACTCAGCTGTAATTCTGAGGGTTTTCCTTTATATGTGACTTTCTGTCTTTCTTTTGTAGCTTTCAGTATTCCCTCTTTGCTCTGTACTTTTAATGTTTTTACTATCGTATGCCATGAAGAGTTTCTTTTCTAAGCCTGTCTATTTAGTGTTATCTGTGCTTTTTGTATTTGTATGGGCGTGTCTTTCTTTATTTTGGGGAAATTTTCTCCTACAATCCTGTTGAAGACCTGGTCCATACCGTTATCCTGAGATTCTTCCCCTTCCTCTTTGCCTATTATGCATAACTTTGGTGTTTTTATGGTGTCACACAATTCCTGCATATTCCATTCTTGTGTTTTCTTAAATTTTTCGTAATCTTTGCTTGAGTGATCTAATTCATACATTTTATCTTCCAGTCTTGATATTCTGTTTTCCATTTCATTCATCCTATTGGTGATGTTTTCTCCTGTCATTTCTAATTGGCTTATTGAGTATTTCACTTCCTTCTTCATTTCAGCCTGAGTGTTCTTCAATATTTCTAACTCTTTTCTGAATTCATTCAGCCATTTATCCCTATCTTCTTTCATTTCTTCGATTTCTTTGTTTGCGAGTTCTTTAAATTCACTGAATTCTTTTATCATGTTTATAATTGTTCTTTTGAAAACCATGTCCTGTGGTATCTCTAGGGGTGTTCTCATTACACAAGATTGTTGGTACTTGGTAGGGATATATTATTTCAGTTTTTCATGTCATTAATTTTTCGCTGTGACTTCAATGTAGATTTCTTTTGTAGTTTCTGACTCTTGTGTGAGACTCAAACCTTCCTTTGTTGAGTTTAGGTCTGCTTCTTTTTGTAAACTTTATGTGCCTTTGTGGTTTACTTGTTGGGCATGAAAAGCTGCTAGGTCTAGGCTTCAGGTTCTCTCTTTTGATATCATATTGGAGGGGCCAGATGGCTTTCATCCTGCTGCTCAGGAGTTCCCACCGAGGCCCAAGTTGGATGAGGATCAGATGCTCTCAGGCTTTCTCCTAAGGTCTGGATTCCTCTAGTCAGCAGGCACAGTACAATTTGGGAGGATTGCAAGGTAGAGGTACAATTCAGGACTCTCAGGCAGTCAGGGAAGGATGCTGGTCTCAAGAATCCAGAGCAAACAGGGAAGGAGGATGGTCTCAGGAATCCAGGTTGGGGGTTGGACAGCCAGGGATGAGGGCCAGTCTCAGGTATGCAAAGGCACGGTGGGGACAGAACAGGCTTTGAGGGATCCTGAGGACCAGACCAAGGTATTGGGTTGGTCCAGGTGCAAAAGATCAGGAAGTAGTGGGGAGTCTGGGTCAAGAGGCAGTCCAGAGGTCTGAGGTGCCAAGAGAAGAAATCGGCCAGTGCCCATGCTGGGAGAAGAGACCGGATAGGGGAGCTGGGAGGGTAAATGAGACTGTGGAAGTCAAGGCACAGTGGGCAGAGCTGAATTTACCCAGGAAAGATGCTGGCCACAGGAAATGTGGAGCTCAGCTGGCCAGGGATGAAGACTGGTCTCAGGCAAGCAAAGGCAAGGTGGGGAAGGAAACAGGCCCCAAGACCAAGGTATTGGGTTGGTCTGATTGCAGAGGATCAGGAAGCAGTGGGGAGTCTGGGCCAAGAGGGAAGTCTGGAGGATGAGGAGCCAAGAAAAGAAAGGAGCCACTGCCCACACCAGTAAGAGAAATAGGGTTAGTTAGCAGGGAGGGTGAATGAGTTTGTCTGGGCTTTATTTATAGTTAGGAGATTTTTGTATTACTGTTTCAATTTCCTTATATGCTATAGGTCTGTTTAAGCTGTTGATCTAATTTTGGTTTAGCATTGGTGATTCTCATAATTTTAGATACACAGCCATTTCTTTTAGGTTTTCCAATTTAGTAGCATATTGTTTTCTAAAGTATTCCTTTATAATGTTCTGGATCTTTTTGTTTTCTGTTGTTATGTCTGCTCTAATTTTTGTTATTTGTTCTTTTCTGCTGGGTTTGGGTTTAATTTGTTGTTGCTTTTCAAGTGTCTTAAGTTGCAATGTTAAGTTGTTTGCTTGTGTTCTTTCTGATTCTTTAAAATATTTTATTTATTATTTTAATTTTATATGTATGAGTGTATTGCCTACATGTATGTGAATGCACCTGTGTCATGCAATGCTGCGGAGGTCAGAAGAGGGTTTCAGATTCCCCTGGAATTGGAGTTAAGGATGATTCATAGCCACCATATGGGTGCTGGGAATTGAACTGAGGTCCTCTGCAAGAGCAGTCAGTGCTTTTAATCACTGGGTCATCTCTCCAGCCCCTCTGATTTTTTTTAATGCAGGCACTTAGAGCTATAAACTTCCCTCTTAGGACTTATTTTAACATGTCCCAGAGGTTTTGTTGTGTTGTATTGTCCTTTTCATTTAGTTCCAGGAATACTTTTATTTCTTTCTCAATAGTCCTTTGACCCATTCATCATTCAGGGGTATGCTTTTGAATCTCCAAGGGGGTTAATTCTTCTGGTGTTGATTTTAAGCTTTATTGCACTGTGGTATGATAGGATGCATGGAATTATTTCAATCTTTTTGTATTTGTTGAGGCTTGTTTTTTCCCCTGATATGTGGTCAATTTTGCAGAAAGTTCCATGGAGCACTGAATAGAAAGTATATTCTCTGGTGCTTGAATGGAATATTCGGTAGATGTCTGTTAGTTCCATTTGATGTATGGTATTGTTTAATTCAGATGTCTCTCTGTTTATTCTTGGTCTCATTGACCTGTCTAATGAACACAGTGGGGTATTGAAGTCCCTACTGTTAGTGAGTTGGGATTAATCTGTGTCTTAAAGTCCTATAGTACTATTTTTATAAAGTTGGGTGCACCAGAGTTTGGTGCATATATGTTCATGATTGTAATATCTTCTTGGTCAATTGTTTCTTTATTCAGAATGAAGTGGCCCTCTTTATCTCTTCTGAATAGTTTTAGTTTGAAGTCTATTTTGTCAGATATTAGAATTGCAATTCCTGCTAATACCATTGGCATTGAATAGTTTTTTTCCCATCCTTTCACCTTAAGGTAGTGCCTGTCCTTTAAGTTGAGATGGGCTTCTTGCAGGCAACAAAAAGTTGCATTTTGTTTCTTAATCCATTCAACTAGCCTGTGTCTTTTAACTGGGTAAATCAGTCCATTGATATTTAATGTTGTTATTGAAAGCTGTGTATTGATTTCTGTCATTTTGATTTCTGTTTGCATTCTTGGCCTAACTGGGCATCTCTACAGTTATACCTTTAGTTTATTTCTGTTACCCCTTGAGTATAGCTATTCCTTTCTTCAAGTCTCTGTATTGCTTCAAAAAATTCTCGGAAGGGCTGGTTTGGGGAACATGAATTCTTTCAGCCTATCTACGTTATGGAAGATTTTTCTTTCCCCTTCAACTAAAATAGATATTTTTGCTGGGTGAAGTATTCTGAGTTGGTATCTGTGGTCATTTAGAACTGGGAATACTTTGGTTCAGGCTCCTCTGGCTTTCATAGTTTTCACTGAAAAGTCATCTGTAATTTTGCTGGGTTTTCCTTTATGTGTGACTTTCTGTCTTTCTTTTGCAGTTTTCAGTATTCTCTCTCTGTTCTGTACATTTAGTGTTTTTATTATGATGTACCATGGAGAATTTCTTTTCTGGTCCTGTCTATTTGGTATTCTATGTGCTTCTTGTATTTGTGTGGGCATGCCTTTCTTTATTTTTGGGAAATTTTCTCCTACAATCCTGTTGAAGACCTGGTCCATACCGTTATCCTGAGATTCTTCTCCTTCCTCTATGCCTATTATGTATAACTTTGGTGTTTTATGGTGTCACACAATTCCTGCATATTCCATTCTTGATTTTTCTTGAATTTTTCATAATCTTTGCCTGAGTATTCTAATTCATCCACTTTATGTTCCAGTCTTGATATTCTGTTTTCCATTTCATTCATCCTATTGATGAGGCTTCCTCCTGTCATTTCTAACTGGCTTATTAATTGTTTCACTTCCTTCTTCATTTTAGCCTGAGTGTTCTTCAATATTTCTAACTCTTTTCTGAATTCATTCAGCCATTTATCCCTATCTTCTTTCAGTCCTTTGATTTCTTTGTGTGTTCTTTAAAGTCATTGAATTCTTTTATCATGTTTATAATTGTTCTTTTGAATTCTGTGTCCTGGGTTATTTCTAGGAGGTTATCATTGTATACCTCCTCTATAGGTCTATTGGTGCTTGGTGGGGACATATTATTTGGACTTTTCATTTTATCATTTTTTGCTGTCATTTTGGCATGTGGATTTCTTTTGTTGTTTCTGATGTTTAGGTGAGACTCGAGCCTTTCTTTGTTAAGTTTAAGCCTGTTTCTGTTTGTATACTTTATATGCCTTTGTTGTTAACTTATTGGGTATGAAAAAGTGATTAGTCTAGGCTTCAGGTTCTCTCTTTTGATTTTATATTGGAGGGGCCTGATGGCTTTAGCCAAACTGCTCAGGCATTCCCATAGACGCCCAAGTCAGATGAGGATTAGATGCTTCCTCTTAAGTTCTGGGTCCCTCTAGTCAGCAGACACAGTACAATTTGGGGGTTTTGCTAGGTGGAGGTAGGAGTCAGGTGATCTCATGCAGTCAGGGAGGAGGTCAAGCTCAGATATCCCAGGCAAGTTGGGGTTGGGAACAGCCAGAGTGGATGGTATCAGATGTGGAAAGCCAATTTGGAGTTGGGGACAGGCTGTGAAGGTTCTAAAAAACTAGACTGAAGAATTGTGTTGGTCTGGGTGCAAAGGATCAGGACACAGTGGGTGGATCTGGGCCAAGAGGGTAATCCAGAGGTCTAGTGTGCCATGAACAGAAGCAGGCCTGTGCCCACAGCTAGAAGGATAGCATGATGTCTATTTTCCCTTTTAAAAATCATAAAATAATCACTCTTATTTTTGTTCCTAAGTATAAAATAGAGTTACAGACTGATAAACCCATTCAAGTTGGAAACATCTTTAGTTTGAAATGTGTTTAATTGCCTGTTATTGAAAATTTGAACTTAGTGTAAACCTACTTTAAAATATATTCAGTTGTACAAAATAAATATATACTATTTATTTCTCAATTCTATCTAAAGAAAGCTTTAAAAAAATAAAGGGGATTAAACCAAAGAAAACTCATTGGGGACTGTCTGTGACCCTGAATGGAAGTGACAGCATTTATAAAATAGGTAATGAAAGAAAAGTAGGTTGCTCAAAACTGAGGAGAACTGAGGTTGTTGAAACAAAGGAGAAGCAAATGTCCTGGCAATGATGAGCTTCAGATTCTAATTGCTTACACAAATAGACAAATCTAGTGAGAAATGAATCTATCTAATAAGCTATATGAATCAGAAATTCAAAAGATGGTCAAACTTTATGTTTTAGAATCACTAACATGCACATGTTGCTTAAAAGCTTTGAAAATGATAATGTTGCCTGGAAAATTGCTAAGGGTGTCACCTGGATAAGCAACCAATATGCTGTAGGGGAAGAAGAACAAATTCCACTCCTGATTATTAAAAAGATCCAGCTGTAAAGAATAAGTTTGAGATCTATGGATCAACATGGCAGCTGTCATCAATCACAATGCCTTATATCCTGAGACTCACTGAGAGTAAATTGAAGTCACTTTATTACAAAAAAGCAGAATTAAGTACAAGAACATTGATTACTCTGATTTAACCATTGTACAATGTACATGTATTTTAAAACATAATGATGTATACCATAAATACCTATATATTTCCATATATGTAAAAATTTGCATTTGTCAATTAAAGTTTAAAAGCTTTTGAATTGCAATTTGTATTTAATAAAATTAACTTACAAATTTTATCAGTATATTCAATATATCATCAGTGTGCATGTGCATATAACCTTCAATCCTAAATATTACTTTTTATAAATAACTATCAAAATGTCAGAATACCAAAATATCAAAATATAAATACTAATCAAAATAAATACTAAGTCTCCAGTAGGACTCCAATTCAAAATAACCTCATTTACTGGAGTTGTGTGTAGCAAGTTTACTTGTTTTTATTTGCACTGTCCTGAGGTTTGTCAATAAAAATTTTTTAAGAAACCAATTCTGCTCACTTTCATGAGACAATAAACTTTATCCAGACAATACATAAACAGGACTTAGTGGCTAGACTACCTAAATGAAATGTACCTTACCTGAACCTAGTATTTAATTAAAAGTTTCACATAAGTACAAAATTTATTTTGTGAACTGTTAATACACATCGCATTTTTTAAAATATTTTTATCAAACTTTTGTGCATTTCATACAACACTTCTTAATCAAATTTAGACCCCTCCCTATACATGTCTCTCTCCCCACCCCATTGGGCTTCATATATTCTGCCATATATGTTAAGTCCCATCCGGTCAACTATTTTATCCAGATGTCCTTAGGTGCAAGTTCATCCACTGAGGTCTATTCAGTCTATCTAGTGATCTTAAGGAAGGTCTATTCTCCCTCACCCAGCAGCAATCAGTCTTCAACAGTTCTCAGGGTAGGGCTGGCCCACCACCCATTTCCCTGGCACCACTCTGGGCCCTTGTTTGATTGAGTTGGAATGTGTCTTGTGCTTGATGCCACCATTGCCACATATTCATATGAGCAAGCTTCCAGTGACCTGAAAGCCTCTGTTTCCCTATGTTCATGGACCAACCCTGGCTTTTATAGTCTTTCTGCCTCCTTTTCCACAATGATCCCTGAGCCATGGGTGGATGAGATTTAATATGAGTCTTATCCAAGGAAACACTCTGCAGTTTCTTCTTCTCTAAAACTTAGCCAGTTGTGACCTTCTGTGTGCATCTCACTCTGTTGTATAAGGAAACTTCACTGGTGAGAGTTGAGGGATGCTCTAGTATTCTCCACACCCACTGTTCCACTATGTTCCGTGAGTCTTAGTTGTAGAAGTTCCACTATAGATATGTCACCTAGGAGTGGATATCACTCATGTCACCCATGTCTTCACTCCCATTGAGAGTCCAATCAGATAGCTGGTAATTACCCCCCAGACAACAGTGCCATTACTGCTCCAGTAGAAGCAGTTTGCTATTCCAGTCCTTATGGTTATTTGGCTTTAGGACTGGATTGGACCATTGACTGATTTTCTCCCTTAGCAGCTTGCATAGTATCCTCTAGAACTATGAGAGCTAGTTTTCAGGGAAAAGGCTTCCAGGTCAGTTCCTACTCCATTGCTCCATGTCCTGGAGAACTTACCTTCAAATACTGGGAGATAATCAAGGACTCTGGTAATAGCCTGTTATTTTGAGAGTCTCTTGGATGACTCTGATCAGTCACTCAAAGGGAGGTCTCTCTTGTCTTGTATTGTACTCCTTGCCATACAGCCCCCAGGTATAGACATACACTAATGTTCAAACTCCATTTATCTATTTCTCAGAGGGTTCTCAAACCAACACATTTCCCTCTGTCTTCCCAGGTCTCCCATGATACATTCATCTCTCCTCTCTCTCTCCCTATCCAACCACCCTCCTCCCTCCCTAGTTCAAGTGCCCCCATTACCCCACCACCCCCAATAACATCTGCCTCCTCCATCCCCCTCCCGTGTTCCTTCCTTCACCATCCCTATGGTTTCTTGCATGTCCCTTCCTCCTCCCTCCCAACTGAACACCCCCACTTTCCCCACCTTCTCCCTGGTAACATCTACCCTTTTCTATCCCCAATTCAGGCTATTTATTTCCCTTTACCTCCATAATTCCTTTCCATTTTCCTTTCTCCTGCTGTTGCATCAGGGTATATACTCACACGTAAGTGATTAGTGTTATGATCCGCAAAGAAGGAGGAACACACGTAGCTTGCTTTCCTGAGTTTGTGTTACCTCACTTAGTATAACAGTCTCTAATTCCATTCTTTTACCTGAAAATTTCATAATTTCATCTCTTCTAATGTATCACATTTTCATTATACATTGTAGCGCCAGCACTACAAATCACACTTGGAGGTCGGGCGAGGGGCTGAGGACTTGAAAAGGGACACGTCAGCGGGTCATTCGTATCGAGAGAATTCCCTTTATTGCCAGAACAGCCTGCTATATATATCGCTCTCCAGTTGCTATATATATATCACTCTCCCACTCAGTTGAAAAGTCCCAGACAAGTGGGAAAAACATCAGGGCTCCACCTCAGCTGCAGAGAAGCACAATAACAGAAACTTACAGGGCTCCGCTTAGCTGCAGAGAAGCACAATAACAGGAACTTGTGGGTGGGTCATGTGGTACTGAGTGTTCCAGTAACTGTGGTCAACAGCCAGGGTGCAACCCCAGGTCAGCAGAGAATCAGGGGATGGGTTCCCACAGCTCCCCCTTTTATTTAATATAAATAAGCCCCTGTCTTAGGTCATCCAGGTCGTTAGTGCATATCTTACCCATCATGGAGGAACTTGTTCAGGCCTCACATGTCCTCTATCTTAGGTTGATATGAGTCCCCTAGATCGTACCTGTCACTGGGTACCTATTTTTCTGTAGATTTAGCCAAATTTGTGCTGAGAGATTCTCTGCTGATAGTGTCAACAGCACCTGTCAGGTATACATATGGCTCTGAATTTACCTCTTGTGTAAGCGGCAAAGAAGCACCAAGGCTAGAGCCGCAGCACCCAGGACCAGGAGGCCTAGGGCAATGGATCCACTCCATTCCTTAAACAGTTTTCCAACTACATGGAGACCCTTTACAAAAGCCTCCCCGGACACAGGAGGAACTCTTGTTTCATTTATAGATATGATTTCTTGCGTCAGCTGACGAGTATAATTTAGAAATTGTGAATTTCATGGTCCTTGCAAGAACTTATTGAGCTCCTTCACAGCTACTGAGGCATTGCACACCTTAGCAGAAGTGACACAGATATGGGTAAAGGGAGGAGAGCAGGCAGGCTAACATATGCATATCCCCCAATCCATCAACTTGTTCCTGTAACAGAGCGGTTTGTTGATTTAATTTTAGGATGCCCAGTTGCAATAAAGAATTTATCTCGCCCTGAGTAGCAAGGGCCTGTGCCACCCATGCTGATAGTTTGTCCACAGTCTCGGCCATGACAGCCATTTGAGCAAGAGCTGCTCCAGCTGCAGTGGCAGCTGCAGCAGACACAGCAACTGTTGCGATGATTGCCGCGGTGATTCCAAAATCCCTCTTCTCCCTTATGAGGCGAACCAAGTAGCTGCCTGGCACACTGACCAGCATCGGGACGATGCCCGGGACCCGTACCAGGATAGCCAAGCTCGCGGGACCCCAACAGCTGCACAGGTGGCACGTTTTCTCACTGCAGTTTAAGATATTATTTATCTCTGAAAGAGAATCATTAGTGACTAGGAAGAAGAAAGGGGGAAAGACACAAGGGTCAGAAGAGGGGGTTATATTTTTACTATGCGATGTGTTTTTAAACTGGTAGCTACCCTCAAAGGTGGCAGAGGTATTCCAGGAAATTGTGCTAATGAAACAACGTGCTTCCCTCACTACTAGAGGGACAGCATCCATGCAGGCATAAGGTCCGCAGAGGAATATCCCTGTAAAAGTAGGGATCCCCCCATCATCATAGGGTTTCTGTAATGAAAGGGGGATACTTGTGTGGTACTATTTTTAAATGGAAGCCGAAGTCCATACCACCAGAGGGGGTGGTCTGAGGTATTAAGTCGCCAAGGCTCTTTGGTCACATAGTCACCCCATAACATAGGGACAACAGCCTCAAACTGTAGGGGGCCAGATAAAGAAAAACCAGTGTAATTACAGTTGAAATTGATAGGACCCCATATTCCTTCTAGCCCAAGCACAGAGGCATTTGAGGAATTGGCCTGAAAGTCTCCAACTGACCAATTACTGAGGACAATGCAAGGCCCTAAGAGGGAGCTACTGCTATTAAGCAAAGACATATTAAGAACCTTAGAAAAGCAGAGGGCATTGGAGAGATCAAAACTGCCTGTGATATTACCCATTTCCCAACTCACAGGTATAGCAGCCTTCCCTAATGTGTAGTTGGTACTGACTACCATTGGCCATTTCAATTTCATCAAGATTGGGGGATTCTTCACCAACACCCATGTCATTTCCTGGCTGCCACTCCTCAGGAAGTGTAGACACAGCACAGTTCGCATTTCCTCAACTTTCTTCATAGAACCCTGATCAGACAAAACTGTCAATTTCCACTGGCATCAAGGTTGGCCCTGATATCCCACTCTAAACTGCTCTCCTCGTCCTCAGAATCTCCGCCTGAGGACTCAGGGGTCCCAGAATCTTCCCCACCCTCAGCCTCCGACGCTTGGAGTGACTTTTCAGATTCTTTTTCTTGGACCCCCTCAAAAGCCGCTTTAACCTCTGCTAGTTGTTCTTTCACTTTCGCATTATCACTAAGGAGTGCGTCCTGTACCAGTCTCCACAAAGAAAAGGTGGCTATAGGGATGCTCTCCGGGCCCTTTTCATGTAAGACTTTTCATAAATCCTTCTTGACCTCCCAATCCGGGATATTAAGACCCCCAGAATATATAAATCATGGACTGCTCTGTTGTAAAACCTTTATAAAATCCTTAGCTGTGCGTGTCTTAATACCAGTTCCCTGTTTCTTTAGCAGTTCCACTAACTGGTCTTCTAACAGATGAGTAGACCCTGTGGTCCCCATATCACCAATTCACCCCCTTACCTGCCGGCCCGCTCCCGGGTGGTCCTTCAGCACTGTCCCTTCTTTCCCGATCCCGGTGGGACCTCCACTTATAGGTCGGTCGAGGGGCTGAGGACTTGAAAAAGGACACCTCAGCTGGTCAATTGTGTTGAGAGAATTCCCTTTATTGCCAGAACAGCCTGCTATATATATCGCTCTCCAGCCCAGTCAAAAAGTCCCAAACAAGTGGAAAAAACACCAGGGCTCCGCCTCAGCTGCAGAGAAGCACAATAACAGGAACTTATGGGTGGGTCATGTGGTACTGAGTGTTCTGGGTAACTGTAGTCAACAGCCAGGGCGCAACCCAAGGTCAGCAGAGAATCGGGGGATGGGTTCCCACAATACATTCATCAGTTAAGGGACATTTAGGTTGTTTCCATTTCTTAGTTATTGTGAAAACAGGGGCAACAACTATGGATGTGCAGGTATCGCTACAGTAGGACTCCCATTCACAATAACCTCAAAAAAATAAAATATTTAGGGATAAACCTAACCAAAGACATTAACGATCTCTAAATGAAAATTTCAGATCTTTAAAGAAAGAGATAAAGGAAGGCACCAGGAGATGAAAGGACCTACCATGTTAATGGATTGATAGAATTAATATTATGAAAATATCATCTTACCAAAACAATCTATAGATTCAATGAAAGTCCAAACAAATTATCCATGACCTTCTTCACCATCCTAAAAACCATCTTAGGAAAACGCCATCCTAAAATTCACCTGGATCCACAAAAGACACCAGATAACCAAAGTAAACTTGAGCACAAAGAACAATGCTAAGGGAATGTCCATACCAGATTTCAGATTATATTAGAGAGTCATAAAAACAGCATGGTACTGGCACAAAATAGACACATAGGTAAATGGAACACAATAGAAGACACAAACATGAGTCACCTGATATTTGATAAAGGCGTAAAGAACATACACTAAAAGAAAGAGAGCATCTTCAATAAATGATGTTGACAAAATTGGATTTCCACCTGTAACAGAATGAAACTGAACCCTTATCTTTCACCATGTGCAAAAGTTAACTCCAAATGAATCAAAGACCTCAATAGAAAACCTGAAACTCTGAAACTACCAGAAGAAAACATAGGCAGTACCCTCCAAGATATAGATGTAGGAAAGAGCATTCTAAATTGGACATCAATTGCCCTGGAATTAAGGTCAACAATCAACAAGTGGAACCTCATTAAGCTACAAAGCTTTTGTACAGCAAAAGAGTTCAAGAAAGTGAAGAGGAAACACACTGAGTGGGAGAAAATCTTCATATGCCACACATCCAACAGAGGATTAATGTCCAGAATATAAAGAACTCAGAAAAAAAGAAACAAGAAAATAACCCAATAAAAAGATGGATATGGATATGAACAGGGAGTTCTCAAAGAAAGAATAAAAACGACTAAGACACACCTTAAAAATTGTTCAACATCTTTAGTAATTAGAGAAATGCAGATCAAAACCACTTTAAGATCCCATCTTCCCCCTATCAGGCTGGCTAATGGATCAAGAGAACAAAAGACACCAAATGCTGGTGAGGATGTGGAGCTAGGGAAAAGTTCATTCACTGCTGATGGGATTCCAAACTCATGAAGCCACCATAGAAAGTCATGTGGAGAATTCTCAAAAAAACTAAAAATGAATCTACCATATGATCCAGTTTACCACACTGCCTTTTTGAGGAATCCAACTTTGTGATTTATGGTATGCCTTCTGAATTTCCTTGGTTACTTAGCTATTCACCATTTGGGAATGCCATATTACTAAGAATAATGGTAGTTGTGATAGTCAAGTTATTGATTTTGTAAAACTGCATTAACTTGACCTTTTAATCAATAAACCACAAATATGACAGAGAATTGAAAGCCCTTGTGTTATGTCATATGCACACACATGTAAAGCATATATATCCATCCATGCATACAGAGCAATATGTAAGGAATGGAAATTGTCAAACCATTAAAATTATTTCCTTTTCCAACTTATTTTATGTTATATATGATTTGACTATGATGTCTTCTGTGGGGGTTTTATTCATGATTTCTCCACATTCCTTTGTGTTACTGAGTCTTTGCTGCAACCTGTTCTTATCACCCTCTTCCTATTCATGGACATTGCCTCCAAGCCCTTCTGAGTAATGGAAACGAAATTTTGAGATAAGCAATGGTATTTGTGGTAATTTATATCTCAATCCCATCTTATATGTAAGGAATTATTTCGGCTCTAAGCGTCAAATCATCTCCAACCTCATTGGACAGTCTGTTACTGACATTGATGTGTTATTTCTAGAGTCAGGAAGGACATTTCCCTTTATGTGTCATAGACACATTGCTCTGCTTTGTAAACATCTTAATGTGGTTTTTTTTTCCTAGTCATTTGAGACAGGGTCTCCCTCTAGCTCCAGGTAGACTGGAATTCACTGTGTTGTTCAGGCAGACCTCCAGCTCTTGGAGATACACCTGCCTTTGCCTTGAAAGTACTGGGATTAAAAGTGTAAACACTTTGCCCTGGTTAATGTTGTTTGTTTTTTATTGATTTTTTTCTGTATTTCATACAGAACATCCCAAACAATCTTACTCATCTTTATGCCACATCCCAAATGGCAGTCTTTCATAGCCGGCCTGGCCCCTCTGCTCCACTGGAGCCTATATACTCTGTCATCCTTGTTACTGTCCACTGTGTTCTTAGTACCGTCAACAGTTCCCCCATGCAAGGCCATCCGCTTAGTCAGCCTATCTAGAGTTCCTTGTTTTAGGAAGATCAGCTGTTCCTCATCTAGCAGTAATCAGATGCCAACGTTCCTTTAGATGAGATTGTGTTCTGCTGTTCATTTTCCCAGTTCTATGCTGGTTACTGTCTGGGAGTCTCTTGTGCCACCTGAGTCAACAACTCAAAGGAAGGTATCTCCTGTCTGGCATTGTTTCTTGTTATGCAGCCTTTAGCTATAAACAAGGACTCTTAAAGAAATATACTGATCACTTTAGTATTTGGTTATACTTTCCTTTGGGGTTTTTAAGACCATACAGTTGCCCAAAACAAACTGATTTATTTTTAGTCTTATGGTCATTTGAGGATCTATTCTTCAGGGGTAACATGGTCGTGGGAGGAGGTCCTGCCCAACCACCACTGGCTTCACTTGAAAGCATGGAGGAAATGTTTCCTCTGTGTTGACTTTCCTCTTTGCAGACTGGATGCTAGTTCAAGTCCATCTGGTGTGGTCTCCAAGGCCTCCCTATGTAAGAGGACAGATGACTCAGCACAGTTACAGAACATTTTGAGAGATGCTCCATAGTGCCCTGGAACTTAGTCAACCTTGGAGGGCAAGGAGCAAAAATTGTCCTTGGAGTCCCTCTGACCATATTAGTATAGGCCTCAAAGTACGGCTGTCAAACATCCAAGAAGGTTAGTTCCACCAGTCTGGTACTTTTAATTACCATGTGCTATGTAGATAAAGCTTGGGTAAAAACCAAACATTCTCAGATAAATCTTGACTAAACTTATATTTTGTTCCTTGAACTACTTGTATGTGTAATTTGTCAGGTTGTTGGATTAATATGGTTCTCTCTATTTTTTTAAAACTAGCTAGGCATTATTTATCTCCCTTACTGTCTAACCCTTCCACCATAGTTTCCCATTTAAAGTGCCCCCATTTTTCCCATTTCTTTCTATGGTCACACCTCTCTTGAGCACCTTCTTTCCCTTTATCCTCAAGGTTCCTTTAATGACCCTCCCTCCCCCTCCCATTTAAATAATTCCATTTTTAGGATGTGAGGGTAATCTGGCTGTGATATCTGTCACCCCATTGATGGCCAAGGTTGATTAATGTTGTTTTTAACTTAATGTTTAGTCATATAACTATTTTTTACTTCTTGTGTATTTAAGTTTAATTTTACTGAGACATAAAAAAATGTACAAAGTGATGGGATAATGTGGTATGTATGTATGTACGCCTTGCTTAATGTATAAATAAAGTTAAACATTCCTGATCCCGATATCTTCTTGTGGTCTTTTTTTGATTAGCTCAGCTATGCTCCCATTTGTCATGTGCCCACTTTAATACCTCAATCCATTTTCCATTGCTTAATTCCTCCTCCATCTTAACTTTTCAAGTTATGATAGATTTAATATCACCTTCAGTAATTGCTTTTAAAAGTAGAAAGTCATTGAAAAAAAATTAAGCTCAGCACTGGGTAGGTAGAGGCAGAGGCAGATGAATCTATGTGAGTTCAAGGTCAGCCTGGGTGACCTTGCAAGTTCTAGGCCAACTGGGGCTACAGGGAGACCCTGTCTTGAAAACCCCCAAATAATTATAACAACAACAACAATAATAATATATAAAACGAATTAAGAAATATAATATACCCAAAAGATGTATTTTGTCACATTTTATTTTCTTTATGGTTTTCAAGATGCCAAACATGTGAACCCTTCATGATTTTTTTTGGGGGGGGCAGAGGAAATGATTAATGACAACCTTAAAATAAGCTGTAAATAAACAAATATCACAATGGAAGTGTGTTTACTGGTGACTGCTCAAAGAGACAATTATATTTCGTGGGTAAAATCTCATATTCACAATGTCATTTCCTATACAAGTGAATTCCTCAGCTCTATTTTGTGCAACAGACAACAGTGTGTCTACTTTCAGTGGCATGGGGACAGGATGGTTTTAGGGATTTTTTTTTTCAATAGGAAGCTTATTCTTTTAGCCAAAGAAAGAAAGAAAAGATAGTCCCAATATCATTGCATATTTTTAAAATCTTATAAAAGCATATTATTCCTTGAGTATATAGGAAATGCATGAGATTTTTGTTTGTTTATCTAGAGAAAGAATGTATCATCTACACACAAAGAACATCTAGTGATATTAGGGGTTATGAAACAAATATTTCCTCAAGCTCTAATACTTTATACACCTATGACTCAAAGTCAATATCATATTCCCCTCATTGAGTCTTAAAGCTGTGAGCAGCAAAGGAGTGACATGTACAAATTTGGAAATTGTCAAAATTCAAGTAGAACATTAATGATCGAGTGTAAATTTTCCTCTTCCCTTTTTGAGTCCCTCAACACAATCCATTCGTCACTCTGTACCACTATTGGATATGATTCTACAAGACTGAATTATGTGGGCAATTAACAACTCAGAGGAAAAACTTACAAAATACATTGTGGCAAGTATATTTAACTTGGGTTAGAGTGTTGGCTCCATGTTGAAAAGTACATGCTGCTTTTATGAAATACCTACCTAAGTCCAGTATCCAGTATCTGTAATTCCAGTTTCAGGGAATCCAATGCCATCTTGTAGTTCTTGAAAACTTGCAGGCAAACATTTCATACATATAAAATAAAAATAAATGATTTTTTAAAAAATAGTACTTTAAAAATATTTTATTTTTACTTTATGTCTACAAGTGTAATGTCTGCATGTATGTAAGTGCACCATGCCCTGCAATACCCATGGAGATCAGAAGAGGGAGTCAGACCCCCTGGAACTGGAGTTGCAGATGGTTGTTTGTCACCATGTATGTGTTGGTAACAGAACCCCAGGTCCTCTGCAAGAGCATCCCATGTTGTTGACCGCTGAGATGTCTTTCCAGCCCTTAAAAAAATATTTACCTTATATACAGTTTTACTACTTTTATTTCCATGCACAAAAACATAAACACTATATTCTTTATCTAAAGACAAAAAATTACTCCAAAATTTAGTGGCTTAAAAGTAATAGACATTTAATAACCCAGAGATGTAGCACATCAGGTCCTTGGAAATGGCTAAGCTATTGAGGTCTCTCCATTAGTGACAGTAGCAGAAAGTCCACAGCTCTCTCTCTCAAAGCCCCATCATGCAGGCTACATTTTCAAGCTCACTCAGCAACTGCTGGTGGATTCAATTACTTGGGGCTTCTGTGCTGACAGGCTGTTCCATGCTGACTATTGCTCCTAGCCTTCCCTAGCTTCCTTGATAGGTTGTCCTCTCCATCAGAATCAGTGTGTAGGGCAAGCCTGGGAGAGAAAGCCAAAAATCCTTAATCTTATAAGCTAGCCATGGAAGAATGGTTCCATGTTTTACCATACTCCATCATTAAAAGTAAATCACCAAGCTCATATTTTCCTCCCATATAGGCGTGTAAATCGCCATAGGTCAAGATTATTTGGAAGTGTATCAGAAGTGCTCCTTATACACACAAAAGAAAGTAAAGGACTCTTGTGGCATTTCTTTTTAAAATTCTACTCTTCTAAATACTGGCAAGAGTATTTTGACTGATACAGATATGAAGTATTTCAGAGGATGTGTTTATTCATACAAAAAACATACAGAATTTTCCAGTCCTTGGACCAGATGCTATGAATTCAGCGGTTAGATTCTTAATACCTCTCTCCCAGGACCTCCACTTCCGTGTCAGGAAACAAATATGTAATGGAGCTTGTGAGATAGGTTGTGGTTGAGAACAATGAGAAGCCCGTATATTCCTTAAGGGGTAACTTCTCAAAGTGCATGGTCCACTATTCCAAGCAACAGCAGCATTTATGTTCGCAGTTTGTTTTGTTCAGTCAACTAAACAACGGACTTTGCTCTAGTGAAAAGGAAGGAGCAATAGAGAGACAAATCAGTGTGATTACAGTACTAAAATACAAATCTGGACAGTTGGCACAAAAAAATTACACTTCTGTAGTCCATGCCAGAGGGCAGTGAGGGAGGGTTTACCCAAGGGAGATAGGGTTATGTTGGAATACTGAAAGTCAATATCCCATGTGGATGGGTGTTTGTAGGTGCTGGGACCTTTTGGAAAACAAGAAATGCATAAAATATAGCAGGCTTAGGTGCCATCCTAGCTTTAACTGTCTATTTGAAACAGCCTAGAGTCACCTGAAGAGGGAATTTCCATTGAAAGTTTGTCTAGATGAGCTTGGCATATGGTCACGTCTGTGGGGAACCTTCCTGGTTGTTAATTGACGTAGGGGGCTTGACTCCACTGTCAGCAGATGAACCTAGGCTGTATACGAAAACTAGCTAAACATGGGCCAGCAAGCAACATTCCTCCGTGGTTTTTCCTCAAGTTTCTGCTTCAATTCCTGGCTTAATTCACTGCAATGATGAACTATGATGCAGAAGTGTGAGCCAAATAAGTCCTTCCCTCTCCTATGTTGCTTTTGCTTAGTGTATCCTATCACAGCAACAGAATGAAACTACAAACAATGCTTTCTGAAATAGTAACTGAATCTTACAATTATCAGGGTTCAGGTAAAAATAATAGAATCCATACTATGTCATCAAATAAAGCAGCGTATAATAAATCTAATTATGTATCTAAAAAAATCCTTAGAAAGCTAGTTCTAAACTGAAGTGCTCTAGGACAGCTTTATATGCAGGAAAAATAGATGTGCTTTTTCTTGACTCTTTAGAAATGCCAAACATTACCAAATGTTCACCAATTTTAAGCCTTTAACTATCGATCTAATGATCTCTGAGAAATGCAGTCTTTGGTTCCTCTGACTGTGCTAGAGAGAAAAACTGGAATAAAAGCTGTTTCTCAGAACTAGTTATATGTATTTTTAATTACATTGTTCACAGAGTTTGTGAGATCTGTGTATGAAGATTCCCAGCCAGCATGGCATAAACAGATCTGAATTTAAGGAGAACATACCTGCATGGTCCTCTGCTGGTAACTGAGATGAAAAATGTATTTCACGCAAAGAGTGGGAAACAGTGTGCATGGCTTCTGCCAATGCATTTAGGCATTACATATGAATCTCTGAGTGAAAACTCAAGAATGTTAGAAGTTCAAAGTTGCTAAATTCCACTATAACATCTATTTTCAACCTTGATCTAATAATTTGGACCTGGTTGTCAACATGCTGGCTAAATTAATAAGTTACTATATCGAACTAAGGATCTGATGAAACCTCCATTCTGGTGTCAGAATCTCTGAGGGAAACTTTTATTAGATTTCACCAAAATCATTCTTCCCATCACTTTTTAATTATCTCTGTCCGTTGGAATATGTGTGTGCCAAATTTCCTGAAAAGCCTATCAAAATGTGAAGGAAGCTGGGGAGATTATGGTCTCCTGTTTGTGTTACAATCATGGCTACTTTGTTTGAATGTTTAGTTTTAAAGGGTTTTCAAGAGGGCCAGTGAGATGATTTAGTGTTTAAAGGCATTTGTGTCAAGCCTGAGGATCTAGATTCAATCCCGAGAACCCAAATGGTGAAATGGGAAAACCAACTCCCACGAGTTATCCTCTGTACATCACAGGTGTGCCATGGTACATGGGCAACACTCTCCTCTCACACACACTTACACAATAAATATCTGCAAAATAAACATTTTAAACTGTGAGAGACATGTTTGATTATTCTATCTCCCTTTGTTCTGTAGCTTCCTTTGTAAAGATTCCTGATGCTAAATTTTAACCATCCTGTGTCCTCCAATTCTACCTGCAGGTTCCTTTGAAAAGATTCATGATTCTAGACCCTAACCATCCCATGTTCTCTACTACCCCTTTTGGGTAGACATCCTCTGAAAAGCTAGAACTGAACAGGGCAGGTCTAGAGACCTATGCAGAGAAATGCAGAGCACACTGGAAAATGGGTGGAGCTGTCACCATAGGGGACACAGGGAATGGAGCCACAAGCCACAGTTGAGACAGCACATGAAAAGCTGGCGGAGACTGTGGGCAGGATGCACTATGTGTTTCAAATATGGGAAGAAAAAGCCTATGAAAATTCATGCCTTTGTAAGTCATCCTTTCCTAGATGTCATAAGCTATGCAAAACCCAAATAGAAGATATATCAGTTTTGTCAATCCACATTAGAACTAAGAGACCCTGGGTGAGCGTGGGTCTCTGGGGAGCAGGGGGGAGGAGAAAATTTTGTGCAACAAATTGGCACAGCCAGCAGTATGATGCTGGAAATGACAAAATGCAGGAGCTCTGGAAAAGCAATGGGGTTAGGAGCAGTCACATGGGTTATATAATGGACCATGAAATACATAATTAAAATGATGGGCTCAAAAGGGGAAACCCCTGGTTTGCCGCTATCTTGTGAATGTGGGAAAATAGCTCAATTGCTTGAGAAATGGAGGCTGCTGTCATGTGTGTCTTAAGACTCTTTAAGGGCTGTGGCAAGCCTAGAAAAAAATTACAAGCCTTGGACACAAGAGGGGAATCCAGAGACATGGCCTGGCCACTTCTTTGCACAATTATAGGTTTATCCAAGGCAAAGGCAACAGCTTCAGACGAGGCTTAAAAGACTAAGGAGTTACTGGCAAATTCAATCTGACCCTTAGAGCTTGAGAGAGAAAAAAAAAGGAGATTTTAACTTGTTTAAGTTTAGGGGAACAGGAGTCAAAGGACCCAGGAAAAAAGACAGATAGTAATGAGGATAGAAATGACCTAGATTTGAAATTATCTAAAGCTGCCCCCAGATTCAACCTTTGATGCAAAAAGAGAAAAAAGTTAGCAGTACTATATATAGGAGAAAATACTCTACACTGGAACTGTTGAGATTGGGAAAGACTTTCAAAAAAGCAATTAAAGAGCCCCTCACTATGTGGCTCGTGAGAGTGTGGGACATGGGAACAAATAATATCAGCTTAAGTCCTTCAGAAATATCACAGCTGAGTTATATAACCACCCATTCGTCCTTGAGACATGGGCTGTTTAACCTAGGCCAATACAGGGGGGAGAAGTTCCTAATGGAATGACTTGTGCAAGACATTAAAGATATGTGGTCATCACCAATGGAGACTCCTATGGTCAGAAGGGACTGGAGGACCAGAGAAGAGGGACAGACATTACTGAGAGAACTAGGTATAATGAAGGCAATATATGATGCCCAGTTTACTGGGCTATATAAAGCTGTGTTCACCAGAAATATAAAGGAAAGCTTAATTCAACTGAGACCTCAAAAATGCTATGGATCTTTAATGGTTTTGCTAAGTCCCTTAATGGAACATATCTTTGTAAAGTGAGGGAGGCTTTGGCAGATCTAAGTGACTCAAACCAGCATGTAAAATGTGTCTATAGAATAACAGAACAACCTGCAAGAGATATAAAAAAGACAAGACGGAAGAAATGGTCTGTTTGAGTTACTCAAAGATAAATATGGCAAGATTTATGTCAAGCCCAACTTCCTAAGGAAAAAAAATGATAGAAAACCAAATTCAGTGCTAAGGAGTTTCTGGAAGGATTTAAAAACAGAACAGTTAACAAAAGGCATTAAGAGGAAAAAACTGTCCCTAGGGTGGTTAAGGATTCCCAAAGATTAAATAAGTTACATGTCTCTTCTGAGAAAGGCTATGATAGAGGTGGAGGCAGTTTTTCCTACCAAGGCCTCCTCTTAAGTATTTTCTTCATACGATAAAGTCAGTGGGGCTGGAAAAAAATAGATGTCTCTGAACCAGCTAAACCCAAAGTAGTATATCTCAGGTCCTACTCTGAGAATAAAATTTTGATTGGTACAGTTTGGCTAGCAGGGTCCAGACAAAATTATATTGTTGGTGCTCATTGTAGGCATGCAAGAAAAAACAACTGAAAAATCTAGATAACAGCCTGCTGCTCCACATTTCATTGAAGATCAATGATTTTCAAAGGCATTTCTATAGCATCATAACAGTGACTGTCCACTCATGATATTGCCAGAAGTAATCCTCCATCTACTAATCTTACCTAATACTCACCAGGAAGGTAGCCATTGTTACAGCAATTATGTCTTTTTCTCATAGTCAAAAAACTAAGACACTGTGAAATCAGCAGCATGTCTCTATATTAAATTTTGGACTTCTATGCCCTGTGATAATACCTTCATGTTTATGATCCAACATCAATTCTTAAGGTGCTCTAACTTTGTATTTTGTTTCACTTAATTTCTCCAAATAAGAAATAGCTTTCTTCCATCATTTCATCTCTAAATCTCAATCCCAAATGTTGGATATTTTATTGAGTGCCAGATGATTAACTTATTAAGACAATTTGGTAAGGGCCTGAAGAGATTGCTCAGTTGATACTTTCTGCTTTCTCTGCAAGCATAAAGACCTAAGTTGAGGTCTTTGGCACTCATGTAAAAAGCCAGGCCTGACAGCGTGCAGCCCAGTGGGAGGCAGAGAAAGGAGATTTCCTGGAGTTCATGACCCAGCTATTCTTGCTAGCCAGTGAGCTCCAGGTTCAGATAGAGATTGTCTCCAAAATGTAAGCTGGAAAAGTGATGGAGGAAGACACTGGCATCAGCCTTCAGTCTTCACATGCATGTTCAGATGTGTATGTGCAACACCACATGCGCAGACATCCACACACTCCATCGATACAAAACAAAATAATTAGAATATTTCTTAGGAAATATTAGTTGCATTTTTCTGTTTCTAGAGATCAGCTACCTGATTATGGACTTAAAAACTGTTATCATTTCAAGAACTCTGGCATCAAGCCCTCTTGATCCAGTTCCTGAGAGTGCTTTGCATTTTGTTGATCAAAGAATTAAGATCTAGCAAGACAGACTGCTACAGGATGTTCTGTGAAGTCATAAACAAAAGTGATAAATGAAGTAGCCCACAACTCAGAACTGTAGAATCTAATATCCATATTCTACCCCAACCCCTGACAACTAGACCTTTCTTCCTTTCTACAAGACAATCCCCCTCAAAGAGCTATGCTTTATGCAGACCATCCTCAAATCAAAAGGCCAAAACCTGGAGAGTGTTGACCATTAACAGTGTTCTTGGCTCTTTCTTGGGGACTAGAATTCCTGGGAAGGTACTGTGATTCTTCTCATTTTCCTATACCCCATGCTTCCCTCATCTTATTTCTCCAGACCAAATGGGACATCAGACTGCTTGGAAGGTTCTGAAAATGTGCCTTGTATCCATGTGTTCAGTGCAAGCCCTGCTTCCAATCTGCACATACATCGGCAACCTCTCCTGCTGCCTTCAGGAAGTTGGAAACAGATGTTTCAGTTAAACTAGTAATTGTGCTTCTGTATTTGTGTTTGGAATTCAAAGAACTTCTATCCAGTATGTTGAAGGAAAATCAAGTTCACATAGTGGGCCTAATAAAGTGGAAGAATAATATTTGATAAATTAAGAATTTTTGTCATGGAAAGTATTGTTTATTTACTTAGAAGTGTATGTGAAGAGATAAGTATAGACCAAGAACTGAAATTCCCCTTTGCCTGATAACTAAAACAGATCTACCATACCCTATTTCAGTAGGACTGCTATGCATTAAAGGTTTGTGTCTCCCGAAGGATCCTAACTTGGAACCTATTATGGTTTGAATGTGAAATGTCCCCCACAGGACTGGGGTTTAAATGTTTGTTTCCAAGCTAGTGGAACCACTTTGAGAGGCTGTGGTTCCTTGGGAAGTGGGGCTTGAATGGCATAAGTAAGTCATTAGGGACAGAAAAAAGCCCAGCCCTTGATTCTGGTCTCAATATCTATGTTTTGCTCTGTGTGAGAACAGCCTCTGCCATATGCTCCTGCCTCTGTAACCTGAGCTTCTCCACTGGGCAATCCCACCAGGATGGACTGAAACCTACTGAAACATTGAACAACAATAAATCTTTCCTGTGTTAAGTTGTTTCTGTTGGGTACTATCATCACAGTGACGCTGAAGTAATCTCTACAGATCCTTAAGCCCAGTGTCACAATATTGGTAGTTTGGGTCTTTGAGTGGTAACTTAGTGGCAAAGGAGAAACTCCCATAAAAGTGTTTAAAGTGATTAATTTTGGTTGCTAACATCACACACTTTACAAGATGAAGCCACAATTAAGAAATTTCTTCCTCTGGATTGGGCCTGTGGATATGTCTGTGTGGCATTTGCTTGATTATTAATTGATGTTGGAGGGCCTAGCCCACTGTGGGTGGTATCATCCCTAGGCAGGTGGTTCTGGGCTAAATAAGAAAAGTATGTGAGAATGCTAGAAAGAGCAAGCTGGTGAGCAGCTCCATAGTCTCTGTTTCATTTCCTGCCTCCAAGTTTCTATCTTGAGTTCCTACCTTGGTGTCCCTGGATGATGGGCTATAACCGGTAATGCAAATAAACCCTTTCCTCTCTCACATGGCTTTTGGTCAGTTGTCATCACAGCAACAGAAAGTAAATGATAACATTTCACTTATAAGATGAATCCAAAAAGCAGTTAGCTGTCTCTCTGCTGTACACAAGAAAACTCTCTGCAAACCAGGAGCAGAGAAGTCACCAAGATTCCCAAAAGGCTGACACAGACCCTGGACTTTCAGTCTCCAGACCATAAGAAAAAGATTTTCTATTGTTAAAGTCATTTGTTTTATGCAAATTGCTTAAAGCAGTCCAACTTAATACCAGGACATAGCAATAGTTCATATTATGTTACTTGCTAAGGAATTACATATAGCCTGTGTCTGCATAGGAAGATAACATTCTTCTTAGACAACAGAGTGCTATAATTTGTTCTTTGTAATTGACAGAAGTATAGTAAACCAGGTTTTATACTACTTACTCAGTAATATAATTCTCTTTCTCGGTGGACATCCTCTATCTGTTCTAGAGTCTCAGAAATTTCAGTTAAGTAAACGTCAGATCCCACAAGTAAGCAGCTCATATTTTCATGGAGAACTCACACATAGACTTTACTCATTTCATAGGATATACTCACTGCACACAGCATTACTGGTATGCACAGAGTTTCCCAAGTTCTCCCACATTCAATCCAATGAGAGGGGCATGAACAGGTAGCCCAACTGATGAAGAATCAAGGACAGCTAGGGATACTTACCCAGCACTCCTCAAAGGAGTAAGTTGGTACACTCATTGGAATACAGGTGTTCTTATTTCTTTTCCATTTCTTGGCAACCTGGTGAGACTTTGATAAGGGAGGTCAGAGCTATGAGAGTCGGGTATATACCAGACCCAGAGGGGCTAGAGGAGTAATGGAAAACCCAGGGAAGAGCTGGTGAAATCTACTTAATCTTTATTTTCTGAAGCTTTTATTATCACACATCTATCTGTGAGAGAGGGAGAGCTATAAAAAAAATAAGTGCTATTACCCATGGTGTAATGAAGAAAACACCCTACCCACACCTCCCTGGGACCCCAGCTCAGCCTTTCTACTTATTGTGTTTGTTTATTTTTAAACTAGTTTGCTTGTAGCATAGCTTCATCACATAAAGACTGCTGAACACCATGGAAACTGGTATCCATTTTTCACCTAACTCTTTATTGGCTACTGTGCTCTCATCCAGCCCTGACATTTTATGTCTCGTCTCTTGGCTAAACTTCTCATTTGATCAAAATTAAAGTTCTGTGCTGTGGCAATGTGTGCAGAACCTTTACTTTCCATTCGAGGAATTGTTGGTTTCAATGATTCGAACTTCAACTTGTCCTCTTTCTTTGATAGGGATGAGAAACCTTTCATTTGTCCACTAATCTACAGGCTTCTACCAAGGGTTTCTACTTTTATAATATTTTGTGGTAGACATTTAAATGCAAATATTAATGGAATTCAAGTCCTGCTCAGGAAGTGGCAGAATGACTATAGTAGAGGATGATGTTGAATAAAAGTATGCAGACTGTTAGCAAGGCCCATTGAAGGCAACTTGAAAATATGCCTGGCAAGCTTAGGTTTCATGAAGCTGATGGAATTTGAGTTAAGGTTTTGAGCTACAGCAGGTGAGTTGGATGGTTTGGAGAAGACTGTTCTTCCAAGTCAAGGGGAATGAGATGTAAAAGCACACAGACACATGAAAGTGGCAGGTGTATGAAGACCCTCCATGGGACGAGATAAAGCTGAGGTGAGGGAGATGCAGAAGTGAGGTGGGGGAAAAGCTGAAGGAGGTAAGATAAGGAACATGAGGGGTAGACGAACTCTAGACTAGGCAGGTAACCTTATCCCGAAGCCCAGGGGATCACCTCTAGGGATCCATGTGCTCATAAATCTCTACAGCTACTTAAACTATCCTATGTTTTGCATATATAAAAACATATGTAACTATTTGAGGGTGAGGAAGATGGTAGTATAAAACTGTGAAGCGCTTTTCAGAATCTTTCTGAAAATGTAGAAGCCATTTCTATAGACAACAATGTACCATTGTGTATTCTAAGATGTAGAGGAAGTGAGCAAGTCAGGAATTTAGAAATCCTTAACATGCAATTAAATCATTTGCTTTTCATATCATTAATAGGAACAAATGCAATTTTTGTTTTAATGGTATACAGAAAATACTCTTTGTGATAAGCTAGTAGAATTTAAAAACTCATCACATTTTTGCACTTTGGATATTGACTTCAAAAACTGGTGATCTAAGAAGTCTTGAAGAAGGTATTTTTTGAAAACAAAGTGCTCTATTTGGAAATGCTTGCTGACTCAGTTGATTGGCAGCATGGCATTTCAGGAAGTGGCCAGTGGCCAGAGCATTGGGTCTGTGGGCTGAGGCCCAAGATTAAGCACAGACTGGCTGACGCACTGGTGTCATCAACTAAAGCATTTCCATATTCATATCTTATACATGATATTTAAACAAATGTTCATATTTTCATGGAGGGCAAAACTACAAAATCTGGAAGTCCCATTAGAAACTTATGCAAGAGGCTAAACAGGATTTGAACCTTGAACTTCTCTTACGTCCACACCACATTAATGATGTAAATGCTCTACAAATGGGTAAATGTGAGTTAGAAATAATTATGATTTTGGTCACGAAAAGAAGACTTTGTTTTTCTGGAGAATGAATGAAACAAACTATCCAACAAAGTGAACGCTACATAAGATTTGATCCAGATGAAAAGTATCAGTCATCTTTTTTTTCAAAATGGCACAGTTATTAGAGAAGGAGGGTGTGACCTGAAGATCAGTGGAATTGGAAGACCCACTTTAGAATCCTCAGTGCAACTTAATTTTCAGGTAAAGCAGTATATAAATTGGATGAAGGAAGCAATATGGCAAGGTCGTGAGCTATCATATAATCTTAACCTAGAGGCACCATCCCAGAAACTTCCTGTATAGGATTCAATATTTCAATTGTGTAGATATGTCTGTTAAGAGATTCTGTACTATGTATCTTTATAAGAAGTTCTTGTATTAAACTCAATTAGATGCAAATGTTTCATTTTAAGTATTAATAGTTAAATGTTTTTTCTATTATTTGGGGAAAACTGTCTTAAGTTATATGACCTAGCTAGATAGAAGTTACACTATCACATAGTAATTTGTCTAGGCTCTATGTAACATAAAAGAGAAAGAAATTTAAAGGAAGTCATGGGAAGGAATTAGATATTTCAAGACATTAATCCAAGAAACAACTACCATAAAAGGTGTTTTCTCAGATACATGTGCATTTGTGTACCATTGTTGTGCATAAGTTGGCCATAGAAACAAACCATTCCTGCATTTGTTCCTAGACATTCAAATTGCATTAGCACAGATGCCTTTGAGTACATAATTTTCCAATATAGTAAATAAGTCTTAATAAAGTTCTGAACAAAAGAATTCATCATCTTCCCTCAATGTAAACCAGAAATGCAATCATAGTCTGCATATTAAACTCAGAAAAACATTATTTTGTTTAGTAAATATAAAATTATGTGGAGATTATGCCAAAGTAATTATAAGTAATCATTGTTAAGGTTTTGAAACTTCATGAGTATCTGGATGGGTAGTCGGAGCCAGGGAGCCTGTTTGTTTTATAAGAACTAGTCATCCTTCAAGACCATCCTTCACATTGTGGGACATTTGAGAACTCAACCTGGTATTTTCTCACTAAGTTCAAGTCATTCCAAAATTTATAAACTGTCTTCTCCTCTTCCTTCCATTCCTTTTTCTCCTCCTTTTCTTCTTCATCGTTTTTTTCTCCTGCCTCCTTCCTTACTGGCTGATACCACAAGCTGCCCTAGGCTCATGGAGTCTATGTGCTGACTCATGCTTGGAATCAGCCATTTCTTGAATGAACTTTAACTGTGTTAATGAATTATGTTAGAAACCAAAATCAAAGTGTTGCTCTGCTACTAAAATATTATGGCATCTAGTGCTTTAGCTGGGAGTCAAGGGTACGTGTGTGTGCGTGCGCGCACACGTGCACCTTATGCACCTATGCCGATCTTCGCTGTCTATGTAACTGTCTATGTTTCTCTCAATACAAGTGCTTATTGATGCCGTCCACTCCAGTACAGTTCAATGGAGATCAGTTTCACATTTTTCTCTTATCTGTAACCACTCCCCCAGTGAGAAAATTGGTTTTCACTACTCTCCTTTCATTTACAATTGCTGTGATCAAACTAGAGTGATTTTAGATAGCTTCTTTGCTTTAAGTCTGCCAGACATTTCAAAATGTCCCCCATCCTCTTCTACATTTATAATATGGTTAAATTATTGTTTGTATTTCATCTTTGAATCACTGAAGCCTTTAAGTATGCATTTTAGATGACATATATTGTTTGATGATGTAAATTTTAAGAGCTTGGTAAATGGTATTATTTATCTACTGCTAACATATATTACAGAGTACTTTTATTATCCAAAAATCTCTCCTGGTCTTTGCTTGTCAACTCTTGAAAACCACTGGTGTTTTTACTGTCCCTATAAGATTCCCTTTGCTAAAATTTCATAAATTAGAACTCTCTTTATATGGTCTTTTCAGATTAGCTTCTGCCCTTAGCAGTATGAATTTAAGATGCATCGATGCCTTCGTGTGACTTAGCAGCTTATTCTTTTTTTATGACCTGGTATCATTGTGCTGTGCTGTGTAAATGAATTACTAATTGTCCATTTTCTAGTGAAGGACAACTTTGTGGCTTACAAAATTCTATTATTATCAGTAAAGTTGCTATAAGCATTCATTTATGTGTCAGTTTTATGTTAATGCACAATTACTATTATAAAATAGTTTATAATAATAGTTAAAATCACCAACATACACAAGTACATGGGAAGTGTACAACCCATTGTGTGAAAAAATACTGACTCTAGGCTTGAGAATGTAGCTCAATTGGCAGAGTACTTGCCTAGAATGCAAAGGGCCTGTGATTCAATCCCTAGCACTACAGAAACCAGGCATGGTGGTATGTGTATCTAATCTCAACATTCCAGAAATAGAAGCAAGAGAATCAGAGTTGAAAGTCATCCTTAGATTTATAGAAAATTTCAGACCAGCCTAGGCCAGAGACCCTGTCTCTAGTTAGTTGACTGATTAATTAATTAGTTAAAAATAATTAATCTCTATGAAGAAAAAAGCTTTACAAACTTATAAAGAAAGAACAAAGGATAGAAAATTGCCTCATCAATGTATTAAAAGGTATTCAGAATATGTTAAAGGTTAGATATTTTAAAACATTAATGCTATTAGATTCTAAATTGCGGGACTATGAATACATTATCTATCTTTTATAATTTGTACATAGTGCTCTTCTAAGAGAAAAGCAAAAGTATTATTCAATAAATTTCCTGGTGCTGAAAAGATTATCAAATAAGTTACCATACTGAGCGGATTATGAAAAGCTTCCTCCTTAAGAGGGGTGTTCATATGTCTTACATCACTTTCATTCATTCCTTCCCTGAATCAGAGCCAATGTTCTTCTCGCATAGTTCCCTTGGTTGAAAATGGTGACAGGATAAGAACAGAGAGGCAGCAAAAAATGACAGAAAACACCAGAAGGCTTCCTATCCCCCCATCCACAAGTTGAGTATGTGTGTGTGTGTGTGTGTGTGTGTGTGTGTGTGTGTGTGTGTGTCAAAATGTACTCTTTCTTAAACGATAACAACCTATTCATTCTTCAAGGATAACAAACTGTCCAGGCTGACAGAACCTTTCCTTCTCCAACTGTCTTAGAGCCCCTGGTTTACATTTACAACTTCAGAACGTTCTATTTAAGATATAGATTGTTTTTTTCAAATTGTCTTTCAGAGGGCAGTGGAAGATCAAGGCTAACAATATAATGCATTTGGAGAGGAGAAGGCTCTTTAAAATTATTTCAACTTCTTATAAGACAAGCAATTTCAGCAGAAGACTTTTGCCTGGCAACTGTTACCAGCAGATTCTGAATGCTAGGAGAGATTTCATAGAATATTGAGTCCTGGCTATTTTCCACTCACTGATGAAAACTAGTTGGACACATTCATAAGACCAAAATTATGTCTACAGGGATGGTTAAGAACAATTTCACTTGAGTTTGAAAAAGAAAGTACTTTTGTGCCAGACAGATCTGGGTTATGAGTCCTTTGGATTCCTTTCAGCTCTGTAACCTCAGCCCAGTGACTCACTGTCTCTAAATCTCAATTTTTTCATATTAAAATGAGGACTCTGACTGGGTTATTGAAAATATTAAATGTATAGGCTTCTAACACTTTTACAGACATTAAATTTAATACCAAAATAAATTTCCAAAGCCTGAAATGAAGACCTTGAAGCCATTTCAGTCTGTTTCAGATCACTGTTTGATGCTTTTTTTGAAACCTCTTGGCATTTGATTATTTTTTCTTTTCTTTTTTTTTTTTTTGTTCTTTTTAAGACAGGGTCTCCCTGTAGCCCCAGCTGGCCTGGAACTCACTATGTAGACCAGGCTGGCCTTGAACTCACAGAGATCTGCCTGCCTCTGCCTCCCGAGTGCTGGGATTAAAGGAGTGCACCACCACACCCAGCAAATATTTTCATTTATTAAGGAAGGAAATCTAAATGACGTGTCATGCACTGTATCTATCCGTTGCTTTATAACTGCTCACTTGAAAAATTAATGTCTACTAACAATGATAAGATGGTCTTTTTTCATATTCTACAGGCTAGATTACCAGTTCTAATCTCACCTAACTTATTTTGTTGTTGTTGTTTATTCCTATGATGTAAGATCTCCTGTATTCCTGGCTGGCCTAGAACTTGTTATGTACTAAGGATGACTCTGAATTTCTGATATTCTTGCCCCTGCCACTCAAATGGTGTGATTATAGGCATAAACCACCAGATTAGATATTGCTGAGGATTAAACCCAGGGCATGTTAGGTGAACACGCTATCAACTGAGCTACACCCTCAGACCATTGCCTAGTTTAATAATGTGTCTAAAGTGAGGCAAAAATTTAGCAATGGGAGAATACTTATAATGAGCCAGGCATGGTAGCTTATACACTTCTAATTGCATCTTTAGAAAACCAAAAGCGACAGCTTGACGTCTGTTCAAGGTCAGCCTGAACTATAGTGTGAGTAGAGAAAAACTATTTAAAATGGCCTGACCATTGGTGCTGGCTCTTGTTTGAGCTCCTTGGTTCTTTCTAGATGATATCGTCAAATTGACTAGACTGAGTATGCTCAAATGACAAGTGATGATAAAGGCATTACAAGATGCAAATGCAGTAGGTCTAAGGAGTTCACACAGCACCACCTTTGCCACTTTCTACTGCCACTGAGTCACAAGGAAGCTTAATTTAAAGGAAAGAAAAAGTCAGTGTTACCTCCTTCTGGAAGGATCTGAAAATACTGTGACTTCCTTTTCTCCATCCTCTCTTGTATTTCAGGACTTGCAACAATTCATTATCTCAAATGCTTTGTGAATGGATATTATTATTCATGCTGTTTGAATATCAGACAGCAAATTTAGAATGAAGCAATGCATCATAGAGCAATGTAAACATTCTAGAATGAATCATTTCCTTGATGAGAATTCTCTGCCCATTCTCACTCTTAAGCTAATTTGGTGAGCTTGGGTGAGTTCTTTGACTTACGAGTTTCCTGGGGCTGCTCTAACATAGGGTTAAAACTCACTGAGGTTTCTTTTTTCTTACCATTGTGGAGCCCAGAAGTCCATCAATGCCGGGTGTGGTGGTGCTTGGGCTTGGGAAGCAGAGGCAGGGGGATCTCTGTGAGATTGAGGCCAGCCTGGTCAACATAGTGAGTTCCAGGCCAGCTAGGGCTACAGGGCTACAGGGAGACCCCGTCTCAGAAGAAAAGGCGAGGTGCAACATCAGGCCCAAGAGGGGGGTAGGCTAGGTATACTCAGGGTCATGTTCCTCCAAAGGGCACTATAGAAAAATCACTTTCTTTACTTCTACGGGCACCATGGTGCTTGGCTTTGATCCAGCATCATTTTGACCTTTTCTTTCATTACATCTCAACTCTACTCTTCCTGTCTTCCTCTTCTAAGGACCTTTAGATTAGATTTGACCCACCTGGATAATCTAATTTCTCCAATTCTAAACACTTAATGTAATCACATTTGCAAAGCCTCTTTGGCTACTCAAGGTAACATCCAGAAGCTTCAGGAATCAGGTCCTGAAAATCTTTGGGTAAAGGGAAGATCATTTAGCCTGTATTGGGAAGACAAATCACACTCTATACCTCCCATTTTCTCATCTGGTAACGGCGATGATAACAGCCATATTGCATCTTTGTCACAAGGACCCTAGGGGTTAAATGGGAATGGTTTTTACGTCAGTGCCTGACTGAGCAAGTTGTCTGTGAGTAGTGGCCTCTGCCTTGCTCATCATATTTACAATTTTATGCAGCTTACTGACTGAAGAGAGAACATTCAAATTCAGCCTTCTGGCATGCGTGCATTCTAAATGAATCACTCAGCTTTTAAATGATCATTTTGATGTAGTCTAGCTCATGAATTCATTTATGCACAGAAAGCTCATGGAACTATCCAGAAACAGTATCTTCTAAGACTGTCTGTTGATGTTGTTCAAATGTAGAACAAGAGTAAAAAAAAGAGAAATGAGCATATACAAAACAAAAACACTGCTGGCTGTCACAGTGCCTTGTGCTTTCCCATACGTGGTAGTCCCTGCACGTTGTTCCCGTGACCTTCACAGTGACTCTCTGCTCATCATGATTTTCATCTTTCAGAGGAAAAACAGAACTCAGATCCATTAAAGATCCTTGGGTTTCAGACCACTCAAATCAGTCCAACCAGGAAAATCCTCATCTTCTCAACTCCAATTCAGCTTCAATTAGGGGACTTTCATTAACTGACTTGCAGTGCATGTTGGAGTTTATATTTTTACTTACCTTATTTTTAGTAAAGAAAAGCTTTTGGACTTTCTTCCCTTGCCTTTTCTAGATATGTTAAATAGAGAGGGAGCACAGTTCAGAACAGTCAAGATGGCAATCTTATGAGCACAAACGCTCCACAGCCCAACCAGAAGGCAGCCAGGAAAGAGGCATGCCCATAAAATCTCTGAAAACACTTAGGCGATTTTCAAAGTTAAACAAGGCACTCAGTCCAAGCCACTAAACTGCACCTCAGAAAAGTGAGCATAAAGAAGGAATTCCAAGAGGGCGGGTTGATGGAAACGGATAATTTTCCCCAAGTAGGCAGCTTACAGCCTGGGTGGTCTTCATAAGCAGAGACATCGGGTCTACCAGTCCAGAGCCTAGGGACAAATGCTGTTGTTTATAGAAAACTTTGGGTTTCTTAGGGAAAAGAAGAAAATCAAGAGTAAATCCAGGAGATGTTGAGCAGTTATCTGGGAATGACAGATTTTGTGTGCTCATTATTTACTTATTTGTAAGATGCTATAAAAACCAGGGAGATAATTAATTTTTTTTTTAAAAAAATCAGCAGTTAGTTAAATCTAGTGTTTTCATGTTTTAACATATAACCTGAGGTTTACTTAATGATTCTTCTCTGTTTCAAGATGAGGAAGGTCTCATGAGTCCCTGGGAGGATAATAACCAGATCAAGATCACAAAACAGGTTTGTATCAGAGCTAGGAACAGAAGCAAAGAATGGTTCTTCCTTTAAACCCAGCACACTTCCAAAAACATCAGACATGTTTATCTCCAGAATAATTTGCTTGTATTTCTAACCACTGTGAAGGCTATAGGCTCTTTTCAAAGAGTGGAGCCATGGGAATTCAATGAAAGGCATCATTACAAAGGTATGAGTGGAACTGAAGGACGCCACAGGCATAAATTCAATCTCCATCACAGCCCTACAGCTTGGCAGTAGCTGGAGGCATTTACTAGGCATGGAGGAGGCGAATGTGGGAAACTCTCAAGTGCCGGAGTTGTGGGAGAAGGAATGTCTGGCAAGTTACACAAACGCAGGAAGACATATAGCTATTTCAAACCTTTGGCCCAGAAAATGTTGGGAAGGTATGGATCAAAATTCAGATATTTCTCCCCCAAACTTCAGTGCTCCTCTAGGTCTTTGATCCACTCAGGCCAGCTTAAGCCCAGAAGTCAGAGGAGTTGTTGCTACCAGATATGCTGATCACTTGGAGCACAATGGAAAGGGGAGACTGTTTCCTGGAGGAGGCAAGGAAGAATTTCCAGTTCATGTAATTACTTTTGACATCTACAGTAACCCAGTCTAAGAATGAATCAGGGTCAATGTTACTGAGACTCTGACCATCAGTCATATTTCTTCTATGAGCAAACTACTGAATTTGAATTCGTGGCATCTTGTTTTAATGAGCCCCTGTCCAGGATAAGTGAAGACCGCTCTGAAAAAGTATAAGCTAAATAACAGCAGTGAATTGATGCCGGGCAAGTATTTTAGAAGTAGCTTGGGAAATGTCAGAGAGGCACAATAATTATTTTAGAATTGGGAATGCAGCTGGCTGATTTTGCTTGCTGTGGAAGGTAAAGCAGAATACATCCCAGGTGTTTCCATAAGACTTTTCAGGGGGGATCTCACTTATGGAGGGTAAAAGGACAATTCTCCCTAAAATGACTTGACAACCGGGTATGTGTGAGTTAGGGTTATGCAGAGAAAGCTGGAAGAAAAATGTCTCAAAGGTAGAAATGAGGGCACGACAGATGACTCGGTGGCTAAGAAGCCTTTGCAGAGAAACTGGGTGTGGTTCCAGCATCCACATCAAGTAGTTCAAAATTGCCTATAACTCCAACTTCAGAGGGATCCAACTCCCTCTGGCTTCCATGGGCACATGAACACATGTGGTACACATAAACTTAGACACACATACACATAAGCAAAAAATTAATAAGTTACTCTATGTTTTTAAAAGGTAGAAAGATGAGTAGATAATATGGAGACATGAGCTCTAGGAATTGAGGGTGCAGTGGAGGCGTGTTGCTTTTATTGGACATTTCAAAAGTATCTATGAGCTCGCTGGCTGTCATTTAACACTGGAATTGTTTTGCCCCTTATATATGATCCTTTTGGAATGGAGAAATGCCTATAATACAGAACCTGGAGTGTATTTTGCCATTCTTATTTAATTTCCCCCGATCATTATGATCATCTCTCACTAGTGTTACCCTCTTCGTTGCTACCTGAAGAATCTTTCTCCTCTGCAAACCTAGACATGCCAGGGGCCAGCGAAGAACAAAAGTGTTCTATCTACAACTCGGGAATTCTGGCTGAGGGTTCAAGGTTCTTTACATGTCTGGAGTCTCATTTCAGCTGTAAAGTTTTGTGCATGTACTTTGAGTATTTGTTACAAAATTGACTTAATGGTGCATCTAAACATATATAAAATAATAATAAAGACCTCTCAAATAAAATATCTAAAATTTTCATTTAATGTTATGCCTCCTCCTGCATAGATATGCAGGTGGACTGCTATTTGGCCTACTCAGATATTTTCTTGATATTCTCTTTAGTTTTAAATCTATTTGTTCAATCCTTAAACTTATTTTTTCTTGCAATAAGAAAATCAATATTCTTCAATTTCACATTAAAGGTAGTTGAGGACAGCCTGATAGGATAATCTTTGAACATAAATATCTTAGAAATATATATGGAGGTAGATGTTTTTTATGCAACATTCTATTTGTTTACTTACTTATGTATTTTATATATTTAGTACACATGAATTGTTGATGTTTTCATACAAGTGCATACTTTGTGCGTATTCCCCCATACCCGCCTTGTCCTCCTTCCTTTTCTCTTCCTCTCCCTCCCGTTACCCCTTTCCCACCCTAGACAACCTGTTCTCACAATCTTAAAAAAAATCAATGCATGAAAATTTCATATTTTAATTATATATGGGTTGATGCCAGAACAACTTAAATAACACTTTTCGAGAAGAGAGTCATAAGTTTCGAAAAATAAAGTTATTCATTGTTTTGTAATAAATGTAGTCTATATTCTGGTTGTACAACAACAACACCAGGCTATCAAGGGATTTCAGGGAAGTTTATGTATCCAGGTATTTTTCTTTCTTCCATTATGGTAACTTGTCAGTGAATATCTATTTTAGTAATGTATAGTCAAATAGTTAAATCTGATTGTAATTGAGACAAGATTATTATCAAGCGGTGCAGCTACACTCTGTGGGAACTATATCTAAAATGGGGCATGTCATGTCACGTGATAGTGGTCTGAAAAGAGCTAGGCTGAAAGTCAGGGTTATTGTTAACAACATGACAGGCCGTCAGAATTTAGTTCTCTTCAAGCAAGAATGACCTACGGGACTTGTTGAAAGCAGATCCAACTGCGGTAAGCGCCTATCATAGGAAAGATTAAAACCAATGTTCAGGTACATCTTTTTTCATTACTTATTTTATAGATAAAGATTGAGATACATGAAGTAAATTTACATCAACCATTGCTAAATTTCTTACTTGCTGTCTTCCAATTATATAACAAACTCTTCTGTTTTAATAAGCAAAGGGCTTTTCATTTAAAAAAAAAAAGTCTCAGCACAGAGGAAACCAATTCAACTGTACTCAGAGTGGGAAGGAAACAGACAGGATGATCTCATTGTTGTATTTCTAGGAAAGATGAGTCATGCAGTCTGCTCAGATTCAGGGTAGCTGGAGGGGTTGGGGAGAGACATCAATGATGCTTTCTTCCTCTTTAATAAGGACCAGCGTCTCAAATTTCTTTGAAAACAAAGGAGAGGAAAGCACTTAGAAATTGGCCCAAATCAAGACAACATCACTAGAATGTTCTGGAAAATATAAATAAATCTGTTTCAACTTGAGATTAATTGAATTGAGTGTGGAGGGTGGGGTAGGAAGAAGGGGTCATATAAACCCTCTGAATTCCCAGGCTCTCCTATTTCTAACTCCAGACAGTCAGCATCCTTGAGTTGAATTTCGAGTTCCCTTTGATTTTCTTGCAAGGACAATGGTCTAGTTCAAAGAAGTGTAGTGAAGAAGGAACAAGGCCAGAGGCATCTGCAGCTGCATCAGCTCCTAGAAGGGTGCTGCTGAGGAAACCCATGTTTCTCTCTAGGACAAAAATTTTGTCTATCGTTTGAAGGGTGTGGTGACTATGGCTTAGAAAGCTATTTCCTTCTTAATTGCTCCAGATTTTACACCACAGTTTATGATCCTATAACCTAACTTTTACTTAAGTCTACTATGGAACAGACACTGTGAAATTGCCATGCCCCTTAACTACATCAAATGCCAAGTATTGAGGGAATAGCTTTATGCCAATAACTACAGCTTTACCTTTTCTAAAAAGTTCACTCATTTTATGAGCATTAAGAGAAATGGGAAAGGTGGTCATATTAATCTTTTGTAGAAAGAGGGAAAATGTAAAAAGCACATTTTTCTTGATACTTCATTTCATCAAATTTATTATAACAAGAAAACAACTCAGATTTTGCTTGATTTAGTGACATGTTTATAGCAAGATCTTAAAATTAGAGCTAAAATTCTAACAATATTTAAGTATAATATCCATATAACTTTGCTTTGAAGTTTTAGCAGATACTAAACACACCAATAATCTTAAAATATTTTAAATTTTGTCTTTATAAGAATTTCATATGTGTATACAAAGAAATAAGACCATTTCTACTTCACAGTCCCCCCCACTCCCCCCATGTGTCTCTCAACATGGCCTCTTTCCCACTTCATGTCTTGGTTTTGTTTTTGATAACCCACGAAGTCCAGTCAGTACTATCCATGTGTGCTGTGTGGGGTACCTTAGGGTTTTTTTAAATTATTTATTTAATAACCATATGATTAGAAGAGGCATTTCATTACAACAGCACTGACATATTCAATAACAGTTTCCAGAGCTAAGATGCTTCTCTTTCAAAATTGGCTGTAAATTGTTAGGTTTACAGTTGAGTTAATACAGTTATACAATATTGTACTCCATATAAACCCTATAAGAAGAATCATTTTTAAGGGTGATAATATTCAATCTCTTAGTTTCCTATACTTTTAAGGTTTGTCTTCCCTTTATAGAAGCCTGGTATTGAGATGTTTGCACATGCATTTCTAATCTCTATGTATCTGATTATTATTAATCACAGTCAGTTACTTTCTGAACTCCTTGTCATCTGAGCATGGATATAAAGTCATCAGGTAGATTTCAATGGTAATGTTTTTCGCATCTACTAATTATTAAGGAGCAAATTTTTATACTTTGAAGAGTTTATTTTTTTATATACCCACTTCCCAGGTAGCACCCTCCCATAGCCTCCCTCCCCCCACTAGAGCCCTTATACTCTGATATCCCTGCTACTGTCTGCTGTGTTGTCGGCACCCCCAGCCATTCCCCACTACTTGTCCTTCTGGTGAATCTAGTCAGCCTGTCTAGAGGTCTTTGTTTTAGGAAGGTCAGCTGTTCCTCATCTAGCAGCAATCAGTTGTCTATATTCCTTTGGATAAGATTGGGGTTTGCTGTTCAATTTCCCAGTTCTATGCTGGGTTACTATCTGGGAGTCCCTTTGGCCACCCTGGCCAACAACTCAAAAGAAGGTATCGCTTAGGAGTTTTTTTTAACGGTTTTCACTCTAAGTAAAATTTCCTCCTTCCTTTTCTTTCTTTTGCCTGGTTTGTGCTGTTGTTGTTTTGCAGTGCAGAGGATCCAGTCCAGGACCTTGCAAACTTGCAGTCCTGCAAACCTAGGGCCTCATATATGTCAAGCAGACATTGCACTACTGCCCTCATCCCCAGCCCATTTTCCCCCTTTCTTGAACTAGAAACTTCAAACACAGCAACGTCAATGACTTGTTCAAGGTCTCAGAGTTAGATGCTAAAGTAGAAAGTTGAAGTATCAATAGTACTATGTGAAAGATACCTTAGCTATATATTATATCACATGATAATTATCTGAAAAGGAATAGGGTTTCCTCTTTCCTGCTAAAAGTCAAAGTTATAGTTGACAATGTGACAGGATATCAGATGTTACTTAATGTGCTGAACTAGTTTTATTTTTATAAAACTTATGCTTCCAGGGGCTGGAGAGATGGGTCAGTGGTTAAGAATGTTTGCTGAGAACTAAGTTGGGTTCTCAGTGCCCATATTGGGTGGCTCACAATCACTCGTAACTCAAGTTCCAGGGGATATGGCATTTGTCTTCTGGCCTCCAGGGATACGGGCACTCACATCCACATACCCACATACAGACACACAGATAACACACATCATTAGAAAATAATCTTTTAAAAAATCATACTTACATATTATTGAGATTGTAAAGTAGTTTTATAAGGTCTATTAGAAAAAAAATTCTTTTTAATTCCCAGGAATACATATACAATTTTAACTTTCTTAGTTTATTCATTTTTGTATCTCCTTTTATAGCTCCAGGATTGGTTGATTATTCCTACCTTTCAGCTTGTAGCTCTGACATTTATTATATCTATATTACAGTAACTTCCTTAAGTGTAACAAATAACGCTGCTTGTGAAATCTGAGGCGTAAGTGGCTTTACTCTGTATTCATACTTAATTGATAATTTGCTTGTATGAACTTTAAAAACCTGACATTGCATTCTTCATTTAATTTTAATATCAAGTATTATTGATGAGGAGACACGAGATTCTGATCCTTGTATACATTTTGGTGACTCATTTCCTTCCATGGAAGCTTACCTAACCTCTTTGCCATCAGTTCTAGAATCTCAGATAACATATATTGGGAAAACTTTTGACTCCATCTCAACATTGTAAATTCTCATTCAAGTTTTCACATTTGTTTGCTACACAAATCTGTCTCATGTTTACCAGGCATTCTATACTCCATGCTTTACTTATGCAGAGAATAAATCTCTACATTGTAGGGTAGAGAGTAAATGGAGTTCAGGAAAAGAGGGATCAATATTGGCAACTGGATTTGTTTCTAAACACAGGAATGATGACTTCCATTTATTTATTTTTATTTTTTTTTTGGTCTTTTTGAGACAGGGTCTCTCTGTAGCCCCAACTGTCCTGGTACTCACTATGTAGACCAGGCTGGCCTTGAATTCACAGAGATCTGCCTGCCTCTGCCTCCTAAGTGCTGGGATGAAAGGCATGTGCCACCACGCCCAGCATGACTTCCATTTTTAATCTGGTTGTGTTATCGATTTTATTAGAGCTCTGATCAAATACCTGACAGAAACAGGAGAACAAAGATTTATTTGGACTCACAGTTTTAGAGAGTTCAGTCCACAGCTGCTTGACCCATGCACTTGGGCAGAACATTACAGTAGCAGGGGAGTATGAGATAGGAGCTACTTTATCTCCTGGCAGACCAGAAGCAAAGAGGGAGTGGGGGACCCAGGACCAGATATAACCTTCAAAAGCCTTTGGGCAACCTACTTCCTTCAACAAGGCCCAACTCCTAAAGTTCCCATGACCTCCCAACACAACATCAGCTGCTGGGAGCCAGGAATTGAACACATGTGCCTTTTCACATTCAAACCGCAACACTCTCCTTCATTCTTTTGATATAAACTTGGAACCACAAATTCCTGAATCCCCTCATGAAAATTTGGATGCTTCTATGTTTTCTTATCTGCTATAATAGTTTCAAATTTGGCTTTCTGATCTTCCTTCGACCTTGCCAAATTATGTTGCACCTCTCTCATCCTCTTTACTCTTACGGTCCTTTTTTACTTTTCAATTTTTTTCTTTGTTTTTATTTTTTTAATTTTTTAAATATTTTTATTGAGTTTCTAGGCATGTAATACAATAAATCTCAATCATATTTAGATCCCCTCCTCCATCTTCACCTGCCATAGACACCCCACCAGATTTCATTCATTCTGTAGTGCACTCTGACCTTGAACTAATGATCTTTGTACCTCAGCCTCCTATATTTACTGATTCTTTTAGCACATTCCTCTACTAGTATATTTTAGTTTGTTCTTGTTTGTTTTGTTATTTTTGTTTTGTTTTTTGTTTTTGAGCCAGGGTTTCCTTGTAGACCCAACTGGCCTGGAACTTGGTAAGTAAACCTGGACCTCACAGACATCCTCCTGCCTCAGCCTCCAGAGTACTGGGATTAAAGGTCTGTACCACCTTCTACTTTTTAAATGGTGTTCCTAGAAGGTTCACAAAGCTAAATGTGTTCTCAGTCACTTTCTCGATGTCCGAATATTGAAGTCCCCTACCACTTCCAGGACCAAGGACCCGAGAGTAGGTGACCTAAACAACAAAAGATTATTTTCTTATGTTATAGAAGCTCGAGTTTCAAGACATCAGAAAGTTAGCTTTGTTTATTTGTATACTTGGGTTTTTCTTGTTGCTGTCATTTGCTATGTAGGTTTTATTGTTGCTGTTTTGGGGGAAACCTTTCTCTTCGGCTTGGAGAGGGCCATCTGCTCCCTAAGCCATCCTATGCTATTTCCTCTGCCTTAGAGTCTAACCTACCCTTCCTATCAAGACACCAGTCATATTAGGTAAAAGCTCCCCCACTTATCCCCACTTTAATTATCTTCTTAAAGATGCCATTTCAAAATACAACCATATTCTGGAGGAAGTGGAGATTACAACTTTGGTGTGTGAGGGTTTTTAGGCAGAAGCACAGTTCAGGCCATACCATGAAGTATTTCACTGTGTGATTGGTTTCTCCATTATACAGAGTAGCTCTGTGGTTCTTGGTTCCAAGTATCCCCCAGGGTTTAGCTTTCTCAATCCTAAACTGTTGTCAGTTAGAAATATGACATGTCTTACTTCACTGACTTTAATGGAAACCCCTGAATATGTCTATGAAAGATCACTCAGATGTGCATCTTGGAAAATGCCAGTGTAGGAAACTCAACTAGAGAGATTAAAAGCACCAAAAATCAACATTTTTGAAAATTTAAAATTTAATTTTTAAAATGTAACCAAGGATAGTACTTAATGAAAAAAAAAGGCTAAATTTGTATCAGACAGTGTTGTGGTATTCTGGGAGGCTGACATCAGGATGGCAGCCCACGTTCCTGGTAGAGCTTTCCGGTCCCAGAAGGGACAATGTGGACAATGTTCTCAATTACAAAATGATGGTTATATATTTTTAGCCAATAGGAGTCCTCTCAGGGGCTAGTTCAGGTGTATGTTGGTTCTGCCCCCATAGACGTTCTCTGGGAAGAAACAGTCTCCTGTTTCTTAAAATATAAAAATATACTAGCTGGGAGCATATGGAGAATTGAAAATGGCTACAGTCTAAAGAGGAAATACATGGGAAGAAACACCTAGGCACATTCCCATGTTCATGACGTGCTATCTTTGTTGATGCTGGGAAAGTAACATACCACAAATTGTGTGGCCTAAATAATAGAAAATATCTTTCAAAATACTTGTGTCTGGGAAGCTTGCTGTCAAGGCAAAAACTGTGTAGGAGCAGGCAGTACACTTGTCAATCATTTCCTTCATGGAAAGAGAAAGAAAATGCTCATGATTACTAAGGACTGTAATCCCCTTCTTCAAGGCTCCACTCTCTGCTCCTAAAGAGTCTCCCTCCTAATCACATGGATTGTGAGAACTGTCCACACAGGAACTGAGGTGGGAAAACAAACCTTCAGCCTGTAACAGAGATCCAAAGAGCACAGGACTACTCAGGAGCAGACACATGGTCAGAGAAGACCTGAAAAAAATGTTACCTTTGTCTCTGACTGTATTTGGGGGGCTCGCAAAACAAGAAAATACGGCTAAGGCAGAGTTGTGAATAAGCTAGATACACATGGAAGGAACACCCCCACCTCCATGGATATGAAGTGTCTCCCACTCCATAGGACTTCCTCTCTGTTACAGGTTGTAGTGTTAACTTTGTTCATTGAGTTTTTTCTAAACTATTCTTGTAAGCACTATTCTTTGTTTTGTGTAGTTACTGGTCTTTTTCGTTATTTTATTGGGTCAGGAAGTAATTTAAGAGGGATTTTCAGAATGTGGAGATTCACAAGTAAAAGAAAAGAAGGAAATGAGGGAGGGTGAGAGAAGAGAAGAGAGGGAGAGTAAGGGAAGGGAAGAGGAAGAAAAATGGTTATTTCACAATAACTCTGAGTTAGGGTACTTCCATGCACTTGAGCTGAAGCTAAGCTCCCTCTGTCTCCTCGGCAGGCTTTGTCCTGCTCTGCCTATCCACCGCACTGTGTACCACAGCACTACACAGGAAGTCATATCACCTTCTTCACTTGAGCAAGTGGTAGAGCTTCCCTAATGCTATTTATTCTCATCTCTATGTTGTTTCCTACAATGTTTAACTATGTGTTGAGCCTCCTTCATTTAAAAACATATCGTTCAGGGAGCTGGAGAGATGGCTCAGCAATTAAGAACACTGGGTCTTCTTGAAGAAGACCTGGGTTCAAATCCCAGCACCCACATGGCAGCTAACAACTGTCCGTAACTCCAATTCCAAGGGATCAGACGGCCTCTCTGTCCTCTGCAGGCATTGCATGACACGGGTGCACTTACCTACATGCAGGCAATATACCGATAGACATAAAATAAAAATAATAAATAAAATATTTTTAAAAATATATAGTTCAATATAAATACTTTTCTTCTCTACTCCCCTTCATTATTAACCAACACTAATCAGACAACTTATTGAGGTATTTGATGGTGGCTGTGAAGACAGGAGGCCTCCAACATTTAAAATGCATTTGTGAATACTTGGACTGTAAGAAGAAATGCCTTTATGTGACTTCTCTTCTTCCCAGGAAATTGAAGTACTTGAAATGATAAAAATTGCTATTATGCCTTAGCTAAGTTTGAAAGTCAAGGATAATATCAGAGCAGAAAGGGAGGATGACATTCAATCCTTCCACTGTAACATCTGCTTTAAAATACAATCACACAATCCAATGTTAAGGATTGCGTGTCTTTTCTTCCCTCCGGGGAAGACTGCATTTTATACCTTGATCTGTTTTTTAGCAGCTATATGACCTAGAAAATGCATTTGGTTTTAGAGCTCCAATTTCAGAATTACAGGGTGAGAATCACAACCATTCAGAGCTTTATTATGAAGAAAAACAAATGGTAGAACTTACTCTGTAGTCATATGAGAAACGAAAGGGACAGTATCGTGTGGAGTGGTGGCCAGAGTCAAAGTTGATTGCTTTATTTATTTTCTGACCTCCCTTATTAACCAGTCAGTCACAGTATACATTACTGATAATTCAATAATAAATAGATATCCATAGAATTCACCATCTATGGGGAAAGAGAATATGTAAGCACATTTAATACTTTCATGATAGAAATCAGGAAAAGAATTTACCTACACTAATCAGATAAACTTCATAAATGAAGGGAAATTTACCGGGAGAGGCAAGGGAAGCACGATCATAACAAATAATGCAAAAGATGAGTCTTGAAGGAAAGAGCACCAGTCAGCTCACAGTGGATGTAATGGGACTAGAAAATGCTACGTCACTGCGAAGACTCAGGTCTCACCTCAAAAGGGTTAGGAGATAGTTTATTCTGGAGTCAAATATTATTGACCACAGCCTGGGAACACAGATTCAGGTTTCCCCCAGATTCTATCCTCCAGCATGGTAGCAGTTTCACGAAGTTTTAGAGCAACAGAACAAAGAAAATTCAAACATTTTTCAAATACATTAGTGGAAAAATCAGGTAAATGGGACATAGCAAAGTGGGGAATTCTCTGCTATAGGTATCAGGTGCTAGCTGATAGCATTCTCAGTCTTTTGGTTGGTGGAAGCTAGTGGTCTGTCAAGTTAACACACTCCAAATAGGCCAGCTAGTCACAAGGATAGTAAGTCAGATGCAGAGGTGGGCAAAGAATGGCTCTTAAGGAATCTAAATATAGCCCAAGTGAAATTATAAGTAGGTTCTCAACATAGCAGCATTTCAACTTTTCCAAAATCATTGAGGTTTTAATCAGTTAATTAGCCTTGCAGAAGATTCAGTATACGGTATAGTTTCTTTCCAGAAACTTCTATTTACAGTTGTGACATAATTATTTTAACAAAAATATTAAGTCCTTCAATGAAATATATATATATATATACATTCAAGACCCCCTTAAGATCATTATATCTTTAGCTTATAAAGTCCAAGGAAGAGGTTTGTTCCCGTTCAAAATGTAAAGGTATTGGACAAACTGAAAGTGTAAGATTTTTCTTGACCTCTCCTGAGATTATGGATTATCACCCAGTCTGATGTCTCCATAAGAAGACTGGCCTGCAGAGAAAGGCGAAGTGTATAGACTTATTCATAGGCACCAGTAAGAAGAATTCAGCCAGTCCTACTCAACCCACGGGTGGAAGCCATCTGAGGGCTGGTGGCAGAGTGTAGTGGAGGCCAAAGATGTAGGGGTATCTCCAACTACTCACTGCCTGTTCTCAACTCTTCTTCATCAGGTATTAATGGAAGAGATGAGAAACTATTCTTAAAAACACACCCCTCTTTGTGTAGACACGGAGGAGGAAACCACAGACACTGGGAAAGCAGTTAAGTCTGCCACAGACACTGGGAAAGCAGTTAAGTCTGCCAGGTTCCCATCTTCCATACAGGAACAGAAACCTTATGATTTTAGGAAGCACAGTAAGTATCACTGCTTTGAAGCACAGGGAAAATCCATCACAGCTAGTGGAAAGGCACAGATACACTGGAAGGACAGAAATATAGTGGAGGCGGGCTTACTAATGGAGACTCAAAGGGGGCTTCCCATGCTAGAATATTGGGAAATCTATGCTCCTGAGACAAAGAAATGAAGTTTTCCCCTGAGATTAATTAGAACAAAAAAGAAAATACTGTGTCCCAGCCCCAGCAAAAGTAAAACTAGAATATGACTACAAGAAAAAATAGGAGCGAGGTAGCAGCTTACAGACACAAGACAAAAGAGCAAAGAAAGAATATTTAAAGGTGAAGTAGAGGTTGAGGAAAAGAAAAAGAAACAACAACAAAACTCTATGAAGCTGGTCTAAATCTTAAGTACAAGGTACTGTAATACAAACGTAAAGCTGTCCTAAAATCTTAAGTACAAGGTACTGTAATACAAACGTAAAGCTGTCCTAAAATCTTAAGTACAAGGTACTGTAATACAAATGTAAAGCTGTCCTAAAATCTTAAGTACAATGTACTGTAATTTAAATGTGAAGCCTGTGATATTGTTTGAGGGCAAAATAAATATTAAAATGAACCCGTCTGACCCTTGCTTACGTTTAGCTATGCTGTCACCAGGAGGCACGACAGAAAGAAATGAATGCCATTTCAAGCCCATAAAAATGTTATTCAGTCTCTTCGATTCAATATTTCTGACTTTCAACAAAGAATTGCAAGTCATGAAATACAGGGAGGGGAAACAATGCACTGCCAAGGCATGAGGCAGTCAACGCAAACATGTGACACGAGGGATTTCAGAACTCAGAGAGGGAGTAAAATAGTAAGACTGTAATTAGTGTAGTTCAGGCTATAAAAATGGAAAAGTTAGATACTGTGAAAATTTAAATGGATGATTTCAGCAGAAAGAGGGAAAGTATCAGAAAATAATGGTATCAAAATACTATAAATAAAATGCAGAGAGGCACAGTGATGAAGGGGAGAAATCTTGATTATATATCACCAATACATTCAACTTGAAGAAAGAATTAAGGAACTTGAAGTTCCACCAATAAAAATTACCCAAACTCAATCCCAAAGGAAGAGAATCCAGTCTGAACTTTCAAAAAGGTCAGTGACAATTATCAAACCATATATCCAGGAAGTTCCGAGAATACCGAGTAAAACGGAAACTAAATCCAATGTCCTGAGCATGTATGTCATCTTCACGTGGATCTTAAACAAAGACGTCCGCATGCACAAGATCAAGCCAATCAAAATCCCAGCATGGGTGGGGAGAGGATCATGAAGTCCCACCCTTATCTGAGAAGCTATTGCCAGCCATGGCTGGTGGGGGTGGGGAGAGGCTTTTCTCTTCAGGTATGTGGCCCCTGAGAGGTTGTCCACACTCCAGTAGATGGGCCTACAGCTGTGCACTTATAGGCATCACTAAGAGGACTCAGTGGGCTTAAAAATGAGCATATGAATTTGGGAGGGAAAAGCTGTGGGGATCATAAGGGGAGGAACTGGAGGGAGGAAAATGGGGATTAATTTGATTTAAAAACTATGCATGAGTGAAATTCTCAATTTTTGTTTCTTGGTCTTTTTGAGATAGGGTCTCCCTGTAGCCCCAGCTGGACTGTAACTTACTAAGTAGACCAGGCTGACCTTGAACTCACAGAGATCCACCTGCCTCTGCCTCCCGAGTGCTGGGATTAAAAGCGTGTGCCACCATGCCCAGCTCAAACAATTTTTACATGAAACTCAGAAGGCACATGGAGAAAAGATGTAACAGTCACAGCAGCACAAGATGAGAGTTACGAACTCTTGTCCAAATGAATTTAAGTCAAGAAGAAGAGCATGCTGTATTTAAAGCATTAATGGAAAAGAAAAGATACCAACCTGTATTTTATACCCAGTGAAAATATTTTAAATAAAGAAATAAATCCCTAGCTGAATGTTTTGACATGTTCCTGTAATCACAGTGTTTGGAAGAGTAAGATAGGAGGATGAACATGAGAGTAAGTTGAATCTGGGCCACAAAGTGGTTGGTTAGCATGAGCTGAAGAACGAGATCTGTATATAGAACAAGATCTCTAGGACTTACTAGCCACCAGACTACCGAAAAAAAATTAGAGCTCCAGTTTCAGTGAGGAAACCCTGCCTCAAGGGAAAGAGGTGGAGTGTGAAAGAGGGCACCCAGTGCCTTCCTCTGACACAGACACACACACACACACACACACAGACACATACACACACATACACACACATACACAGACACACACACACTTTATATACCTTGACACACAAACACACATATATACACAAAATATTTATAATTAAAAGTTAATGAGCTATATTACTAGAATGATAGTCAAACTTAAGATATCTAAAACCATGTGATTTCTCTGACTTAAATACATTAAGAAATACTAGTAAATATGTTTTATTTGAGCACTATATGTAAGGACAGAGTGTTAGTCTGAAAAAAAAACCTGTACCATGCAAAATATCATGACATTCTCCTATCAATAGAATTAACTGCTGTCTAGCTCTTACATTTTAGAAACTTTTTTTAATATAAATTATCTTCCAGCATTATGTTATAATTATGAGTGTGGTCACACTTTTTATGTGGGAAATCTGAAATTTACTTAAGAGTCCTTAGACTAGAAGAGCCACACTGTAATTCCAGAACAGAGTTCTACTGATATCTCTCTCTCTCTCCCTCTCTCCCTGCTTCCCTCCCTCCCTCTTTCCTTCCTTCCTCCTTCCTTCCTCTCTTTCTTTCTTTCTTTCTTTCTTTCATTTTTAAACTCAGTATTGTCCTGTAGAAATCAATAGTGCCTCTACTGTGGGGTTTCATTGTTCTGTCTTCTACTCCCAGGCCATGATGTATTTAAGGCTGATGCACACTGCCTGCTTGCACAGAGCAGCAAAAGCATTTGCACCAAGCAGCTGAACTGATAGTTAAAGGAGGCCAGAGTCCACTGAGAGGGTAGGATAAAGTCAATCAGAAAGGTAGGGTTCTTTTGACAATTTTTACCTTTTTGGAAAATTTGCTCAGTACAAAGAAGGGAGGAAAAATATTGATGTTATTTCAGGACAGAAGCACATCTGTTGACAAAAGTTGAGCAAGCTCAATGTCTCTTTCAGGAAACGAATTCCTTTGTCAGAAGAAACTAAGCAATGAGATCATAGCCACCAGGTGGCACTCCCCCTCGCATGAAGACAAAATCAATATTCTCCTAGGCATTCAAATGCCTGAGCTTCCCAGGAACCAAACCAAAGATATCTGCCAGGTAGAAGGCTGAGTTAGTTTTAATCAAAATAAATTTGAGGAATTATATCTTGGAGAAATGATGCTTCTTAGAAGGGAATGAACAGGAGCTGAGTCACAAGGACAGCTGTTTCTACTGCCCTCTGGAAACAGATGGGAGCTCTTGTCTTCAGGATGAAGCAGAATTTGACAGATTTTGTGAAACGCAACACAGGAAGGGCTACGGCCAAAACTCCGCAGAGAGTGTGTGGAACACTGGGAAGACCTCCTTCAGCTTTCCCTGCTCCACAGAGACACCAGAGAAGGCACCTCAGATGGTAATTTCATTGTCAATTTGACTGGATCTGGAATCAACTAAGAGACATCGCTCAGGGCGAGTTTCGAGGACATTTCCAGGAAGGATTAACTAAGAAGGGAAGACCCTTCCTGGGAATGGGTTGCAGCCTTCAAAGGCACTTCAGATACAGAGCTTCAAGGAAAAGGCTGTGCTGCTCACTGGTCTGTGCCTTTGCTCCTTGCTGATGAGTGCTGCACCCTTAGCTGAGGTCAGAAGAACCCAACATGGACTCTAGACCAGTCACTGTCCATGAATCTTCCAGTCCTTCAGCACCAGACTGGGATTGCAGAGGAATCCAGCCTTAGCAGCCTCTCCAGTGTGTGGGTGGCCACCCTTGACCTACCCAGTTCCTAATATGTAAACCAATCTAATAATTCTCTTTTGCAATATAAATTCATTATATTGGTCCTCTTTCTCTGGAGAACCCTGATTGATACATCTTTGCCATAGGGACAGTGATCTCTTTCCTCAAATATTTTTAAGTGATGGTTTAGCAAAAGAAAACTGCTGAACTTAACATGGTGAATATTTGTGTGTAAGCATCCTTCTAGGTCTTTATGTTCTTGTGTCATTACTTAATTCTGAGGTTTTGTTATTTTATACAGTTATGTCATCTGGAAAAAAAGGGTCATTTTGGCAGGTAATCTCAATTCTATTCTTTTTATTCTGGCATCTTTACATGCTATGATGTAGAATGGAAATAATCATGGACTTTAGGTTTGTTAAGAAGAGATTTGACAACTGAGAATATAGAGTGAGAGAAAATAGCAATATTTCTATAGCAATATTTGTGTACACAGCATAATAATTTTCAGGAACAGAATAATGGAAATACATCCAGAATAATATTTCTAGGAAAGGATTTGTGAGTGAAACACTGGAGAGGCAGCTAATAGTCATATGTAAACTTAAAGTTTTCAAAATATGATTTAATAAGAAATGATCAAATTGCTTTTCAAGCTTTTAAAAAAAAATTCAGAGCATTCTCATGATTACAAGAAGGACTTTCATAAACAAGGACTAAGAAGCATATACTATAAAGAAAAGGAGATGTAATTAATAGCCTTACCTAGACAACGCTGTTTAGATAGCTCATTAAAAGAATGAAATAGCAAACATGAAATTAAAAAATAACCCAGGGATTATTGTTTGACTTCTAGGTACTTTAGGTAAAAAAAAAATGCTGAAAATTCTAAATGCTCTTCAACTGTTTATCTTGATATTAATTGCCTTTAGATATTAATTTATACCAAGCAACCTTGGCAAACATTTATTAATAGTTATAATCGATCTATGAAATAATTTCCATTTTTCTGCTAACAATCATGTCATAACAAGTTTAATCCTTAATCATCCTTAAAAATTTGTTTTCGTTGTTTTCTCTTTTTAATCCAACGTCTATTACAGTTCAGGGCAAAGAATAATAGCACACTTATGATCCAAGGACACAGCTCCACAGAAGCTAAGTTATAACCTTTTAATTCTTCACCAATAAGTGTGTTGTTAGAAGGATCTTTCTTGCTAATATTTTCTAAGCCAGAGCCATTCTTTCCCATTCCTTGCTTTGCTAGGTGTTTATCTTTTCAAAGAATAGCTAGTGGGCTAAGATATACCTCAGTTAGTAAAATGCGCAGAGCCCTGGATTAATTACGTAGAGCCACATCAACTTGGGTGGTGTATTACCTTTCTGTTGCTGTGATAAAACACAATGACCAAGGAATTTATATAAGTAAGAATTTATTTGAGCTCCCAGTTCCAGGGGAATCAGAGTCCATCATGGTGGGGAGGCATGGAGGCAGGAGATGGCCAGAGCAGAAAGCAGAACACTTAAATCTTCAAGCAGGCACAGAAGCAGAAAGACTGGAAATATGGCAAGGCTTAAGAACATTCAAGTCCTCCTCCAGTTAAATGCTTCATCTAGCATAGGGACATCTCCTAAACATTCTATGACCCTCCCCAACTGGTGCCACAAACTAGGAAAAAAATGTCCAAGTACTTGGGGTCTATGGGGGACATTTTCATTCATTCGAATCATCATAGGTGGTGATCCATGTATATAACCCAAGCATTTGGGATGTAGAAACAGAAGGATCAGAAGTTCACAAGCATCCTTGGCTACATACAGATTTTTAGGCCAGTCTAGGATGCATGAGACACTTTCCAAAAAATAATATTGCTACTGAAATCATCATAATGATTTTTCTCTTATGATGTCAATGTGCTGATCTAACTAGATTTTGAGTAGCCAGTGAATCTGCCAGTAATACCAACTGGGCCTGGTGCATTTTGTTTTGCTTTCTTTATATTCTTGAATTTATTTGATCACTCCTTAATGTTACACAAAATCAAAATATTTAGTAGTTTTTGAAAGGAAAAAATGAATGTTTGTGTGATGCTCTTTGAGCACATAGAAAAATTCTAGTTTCCCCTTTATTTCCACTTGACAGCCTCAGTATTTAATTGAGTATGGAGAAAAGACTGTATTTCCCAGTCTCCTTTATAATTAGATGTAGTTGTATGATCATATTCTAACCAACTGATGACAAGAAAAAGACTTGTATAGAAACAAGCAATATTCAAGGTGAGCTGCCAGTAGTGTGGTCTAGCAACTGTTTACCAACAACAGAAATTCAATACTGTCCACATTTGGGGAAAGAAATTCATCTTTACAGTGATCATAAATGCCTAAGATTCAAGTGACAATGAGTCAACTCAAATTCATAAAAAAGTAAATAAAATGGAATGCTTACAGAAAGAATAACAAGTTATTGTTTGGTACTGACCTTGGATAGGATGCTACTAACAAGAATTTGTATCTCTCTCTTCTCTTTGTGTTTCATCTTGTTCATTTATACTGCCCTTCAGAGTCTTTCTTCATGTGTCAGGAAATTTGAGAATGTTTGATGATTATGATTCAGTGGTCATAATCTTTCTCTACTGGAATGATTAAAAACTGCTGAATGTAAATACCAGGTTAGTGAGGAGCCTATTTCTGGACCCCAACCCTTTGTTCTAGAGGAAAATGACTTGTTACTCAGAATCATATGACTTGTAATAGAAAAGGAGCTCCTACAAAGAAGTATGAGGAGTCTGAGGTCTTCACAAATAAAAACAGAAAATGTATAATACATTCTTTCTGAGAACAGGTAATGACATGAATTGAGAAGAGTTTCTTGGCTCAAGATAGGAGAATTTGAGTTTAAGACCAGATTCTAACCCCAGTGTGGATGCATTCCAAGCAGACCTCCAATATGTTACACTGGGTGGAAAAATCTGAGCAAGGATTGGGAAGGTATCTGGAGTTCCATTCAGTAAGATATAGGACAATTCATACACATCTCTAGAGACCTGGGGCTTTTGCCTTATTTGATGAGATTTGGCAAAAACAGCATCTATCAGTCTTCAAGTGAGAGAGGTTGATGTCTCTCTTCTTCAAATTTATAAATCTCCTCACGGGAAAATCTCTCAGAGTCTTTTGTCTTTCTGTATTGAATTAACCATTAAGTTATTGTTTTTGGTTTCCTAGTAAGAAGTGTTTTCTGTGGTTGCTTTTCGAAATTTTTTAGCACCTTCTAGATTTTAACTCAGATTCACACACATGCTGAATCCCTCTGGTGACTGCAGGTACAAAGAGTGCAAAAATGAGACACTATCTTCCAACAGCTCAGCAGATGCTGTCGGAAAATAATTCCTTTTCCGTGTCCTCATGACATCATTGTTATAGCTTCCATAGCAGAATCGTACTCACAGCATAGGATTCATTCAGGTCTTGTGACCTGAATGACTGCATTTGAAAAATGAAAAATAAAGGTATAGCGTTTGTTATAGCTCACTACTGTAATCCCAGGACTCAGAAGGCTGAGGCAGTAGAATCATCAGTTCAAAGTCAGTTTGGGCTGGGCTAAATAGTGAATATGAGGCTAGCCTGGGCTATAGCAACACCGCATTTCGAAAAAAAAAAAAAAAACTTAGGGCTGGAGAGATGGCTTAGCGATTAAGAGCACTGGCTGCTCTTGCAGAACACCAGGGTTTGGTTTCCAGCCCCATCATGGTGACTGGCAACCATCCATAATTCCAGTTCCAGGGAAGCCAACACCCTTTCTGGCCTCTGTGAACATTGCATAACATGCGTATACTTACATGCATGAAGGCAATATACTCATACACATAAAATAAAAAATAATAAAAAATATTTTTAAAACTAAGAGAAATAAGGAAAGAAAGAAGGAAGGCAGGAAAGAAAGAAAGAAAGAAAGAAAGAAGAGAGGGAGAGAAAGAAAGAAAGAAAGAAAGAAAGAAAGAAAGAAAGAAAGAAAGAAAGAAAGAAAGAGAAAGAAATGGGAAAAAGTAAAAATGTGAAGTGTATTGGTTTGCTATAACCCAGAGGCAAGGTACATGGTTCCATGCACAAGGCCTTATGCTTAATCCTAAGCAAAACAAAACCAAAACCAAAAACATTATAGGAAACAAACAAAAAAGACACAAATGACAAAACCCATGTCCTCAAAGATACCCATAGTGGACACTAGAGCTGATATAGCTCCCAAATGCTTTATTACATGGCTTTCACATTGACTTAACTTCTCTTTCAACTACACATCAAACACCCCAGGCTGAACACTGTGATGGTCCAGGCACCAGAAGAGCCCAGATTCCAGCCATGTGGCCATTCGTTTACTTCCAGCCACAGCTATCATTCTGTCTCTGTTAGAAAATTTATAGACTTAATATTTGAATCTCTGGAGAAGAAATCATATAGAAAAATATAAAATATAAGACATGTTTCCTGATTCCATAGTTTAGACATATGCTTTCAATTGTAAGAAAGCCATTCAGCAAAGAATTTTCAAGGGCCTTGCTACCCCTGCAGACGGTGGAAATGTTCAATTACTTCCCCCAATGAGGAGTAGGAGCAGTCGCCTGAACACCCTATCCCCATTCTCTGAGGCACCTCTCAGGTGTTAATATAATAGCCTTTGACTTGAAAATGCATTTCAACCCAGGAATACACAGCAGAGTTTCCTGGTATCAGAAATAAGTTGTTTTCTCTTATTTAGGCAGATAGGAATTTAATGTTCTTAAGAATTCCTCTTTTGGGGGAAACTTAACATTGCAATAAAATCAGAACAAATATGTCAAAAGATGTATGTTCCTGGGTTGAGAAATGCCATTGTCCATTATTTTACCAGAAGGCATAAAAGCAAAGTGCAAGGAGCATGAAAGAAGGCGGGGTCAACACTTAAGTCTGCTTAAGTTGTTCTGCATGTTACTGGATCAGAGGTCTGTGTTCTATTGTACTGACAGGTTGTAGTTGATGTATCTGTTGATTTGTGGTTCCTAAGCAGTGAGGTCCTTGGTATGCAAACCTCTCAGAGAAATGAGTTTGAATGTTGCTTGGACTAGGGAATCATTGGTGTGTTGATTCCTCCTAATTTTGTCTTAAAGCAGAGCTCTGGGACAGCATCTTAGCCAGTTACAGAAGGCAGAAAGGATTCACTGTTGGAGTTAGATTGTAAGCATTGTGAGCTTCCCTCCTGGGTTACTTCAGTGGACTCTCAAATTAGGAGAACTAAATTGACAAATTTTGGCATTTACAATGTTTAGCAAACTTACATTATTTTGTTTTTGTTTGTGTGTTTTGAGACAGGATCTTACTACGTAACCCAGGCTTTTCTTGAATTCTTGATCGCTCTGCTTCAAGTCTCCCTAATTCTTGGATGACAGGCACACACCAACAGGCCCAGTACTTGATTAAGACAGCAATCACTGATGTGGTTGTAATCAATGTCAAAGTACACCACAGGACATTTATTCTTGAGGGGGATGTGAAGTCTCACCAATAATTCCCATAGTTACTGCTTTACAACACAGAAATTCTGTGTGTAAAGTCCGTACTTCTTCTTCTACAGAAAAGTGATCCATGTCTTACATGATCTTAAGATTCAGATATGAAATTGGCAAAGCACCTGAGTTTGGCTAAGCATTTACATTATTCCAAGAAAATAGATCCATGAACAGTGTACTTTAACTAAATAGCTCTCATCAATACAGAGGAACCTTTATATGTTAGTTCAAATTCTTCACTATTGAGAGCTGGAGTGATGGTTCAGTGGATAAGAGCACTGGCTACTCTTGCAGAGGACATGGGTTTGGTTCCCAGCATCCACATGGTGGCTAACAACCACCCTAACTCCAGTTCCAGGGGATCCAGTGCCCTTTTCTGACCTCTGCAGGCACTGCATGAAATGAGTGCACTTACATGTAAGAAAAACACCCCTGCACATAAAAAATAATAAAATTTTTTAAATTAAAAACTTTTTTCACTATCATGGAAAAACATACAGATTAATTAAAGCAAGCCCCACTTCTAAAATTGTAGGTTTGTGGTTGGGAAGAAGTCACTGCTTCTCTGGCCTAGCATTTATCACAGTTTTCTAAAGTGCTTGCCTTCTGTTCTCCAGCTAGATCTATTGCACTCTCATCAATCTCCTTATGTATCTGTGCTTCTCAGGGAATCAATATCCATTTGCTTACTGAATCACTGAATGAAACAATGAATGAATGGTAACTGTCCATTCTTGGCGAAAGGTGCTTTGTTGATGACAGAAGTCTGTAAAGAATGGGGAAGTGCCCAAAAGCTGGAAGACAGGTTAGGAGAGCTGTGCAGAGATGAAAGGATTCAGAAGAAAAGGAGAATGATTAAGACTGACTTTTTTAACTAGCAAAAAGATGAGCGTTTCAAAGCAAAACTAAAACACTGTCTTACATGATACTGCCTCTCAGGAGTACCTTGGAAGAAGAAGGAAATGGAACCAAGAAATATTTATCATCACTTACTTCCAGGCTGCTCTTAATATTTTATCTCCTTTGAGAGCCATCACAATGCTTAAGTGTGTGTAGATCGCCATTGTAGAGTAGAGGAAGCCTAGAGCTTAGGCTAGAAGCAATACAAACAATCTTATCTCCTTGTAGTCAAGGAGTTAAGATCTGAACAAAGGGCTAATGGACACCAAATTGATGTCTTCCCTACTAATTCTTATCACCTCTCTAATCAAGATGAAGGAAGGAGAGGGAAGGGCTGAATTCTGGAATTGGAAAAGATTATAGCATAAATCACTGTGGAGATGTGTACTCTCATTCAGAATGAGATGTCCAGCTAGCAATCTAATTAAACAGTCCTAGACAAACTAACGAGATTCGGCAGCCATAAGCATGATATATTTATTTTCCATTTCCTCTCTGTGGCTTGAGATTTAAGCGATAAAAGCCGTTAAAAATCTTTCAGATGCTTGCTTTGACTGGTACAAAGTGTACGCTGGGTCAGGAAGGAGAATGGGCTAATTAGAAGCATTTATTTACACTTGATAAAATGTTACATGAATCAATCCAGCCCTTCATCTGTATGCAAGGATCTTCCAGGAGTTCAAGGGTATAGTTTGTGTCACAAGTTAACCAAATCTTTCCTGCCATCGGCAGAATAAGTTGAAAGTTTATTGACTTTTCACTGTGAAACAAAAGGGAAAAAATGTTTTCTATTTGACTGATCATATTTCCAGTTGGAAGTGGCTAGACTTTTTATGGAGAGGCAAAAAAGTAAATTAGATAACAAGGTTTTAAGGGACTTACTCAATTCTTGGGCAACCTGTTAATTAATTTCCCTGCTGGTATGATAAAAAAAATTCTCTGAAAAAAAGCAATTTTAAGAAAAAAAGGTTTATTGGGGCTCATGGTTCAAGAGTATTATCCATCATGAAGGGGAAGTCAAGGCAGCAGGCGCTGGAAGCAGCTGGTTACATCGGGCCACAGTCTGAAAGAAGAGTTATGAACCTTGTGTTCAGCTAACATTCTTCCCTTTTGCAATCCAGGACCTGAGCGTCCTGGAATTGTGTCATCCACTTTAGGGTAGGTCTTCTCACCTCAGTTAATGTAGTCATGATAATACCTTGCGGCATGTCCAGAAGCTTGACCCCATGATCCTGTCAAGTTGACAGCTCTAACCATCACATGCAGTCAATTCTGGCTCCGTAGCATTCACTGCCAAGGGAGGATGTAAGTGGAACAGTCGTTTCTTCTCCTAACTTGGGCAATTGCCTGTGCATTTATGCAAGAAGTGTGCCTGTGACTCAGCTGTCTCCCAAGCTTACTCAGGCCCATCTGTCCCCTTAACATTCTTGGCCGTGATCTATGTGGGCAAGGGCCAGCCTTCACACCAGAGGTTGTAGTCACTGTGTTTGTATCCAGTGTTGTGGCTACAGAGCTGCAGATCTCATTTTTCAGTCGTATCTCCCATACTTGTGCAGGACAAATGTCTGTCATCTGGAATTTTACAGCCTACAGATGCTTAATTTGCATCTGTAACCCATAAGAGTTAGATAATTCAGTGACATCTGGCCTAAAGATGGCCAAAGACCATGGGATACAGTCATTGATTGGGGTGTTCTAAGTGTTTCTAATATATCCCAGATGACACCAAGCATGAAGTGATAAACAAGAACACCCCAAATGACTGGAGCTGTCTCTGCTTGGTTGAACTTAATGGTACCATAAAGGAAGCATGCTGGTGTCCACATGTCCAGATTCTAAGCATACATTCTAAAATGATGCTTCCTTTCAAAAGAGGTATTTAATGTGACCTTCTTGTTAGTCTAAAAGAATGAAAACTTTGGCCTGGACAGAAAGAGAGAGAGCTGCTACTTCCACGCAGACCCGGTAAGCAATGCAAAGAGCAAGGATTATATGACCATTAACTCCTATACACAGAACCTAAGGATACTGCTGTGATTCACTGATATACCAAAGACACAGTGAAGTCCCTGGTGTCAGAAAACAGTGCTCAGTCACACACCAGGACTCATGAAACAAGAGCCAGGCAACATCACAACTAGCTTGAAAGAGGACCTGGTTTACTTTACCCTGAATTTCTGATCCATGAGTGATCATGTAATACCTACACACAGTCTGAGAAAAATTCTAGTTCACACACAGAGTGGAAAAAGAATAAAAGTATTCATAGAAATCCTTCCCTGAAATATAGATGCCTGGGCTACATGTCTCCGTACTGGCCAGGAAGAAACCTCTTCTTTGCAGAATGCTGAGAGTGTCATCTCCAACCTGCAGATGCCCCAGACAGAACGCGCCCCCTCCTTGTTGGTGAGCGTCTATACTGTACAGCTAGGATTGCTGCAGAACTTGGTTTTAGACACAGCCTGTGAAAATCAAGAGCTGGCTGCTCTACAGCTATCAAGGCTCTAATTAGATAAATCAGTCAGACGCATACGGCTACCCAGGAGCTGTTAAACGGTTTTGGTGTGATCTGCCTTGCACTGGAAGCATGCATGCTTTGGGATAGTGTGGTTTGAGCAGGATTATTGTAGTCTAGTTTCAACTCATTTTGACTCTTTAAGAGAGTCTCTAGTCTAGTGAGGTACTGCACCTTCTCTTGAAGACTTCCTAGCAGAGCACTCTGGATTATACATCAAAGTACTTGTCACTTTTTATTTGCCATTTTTCCTTCACTAAGGATACCACTTAGCTCAATCCTCATGTTGAGTAGGTATGAAAAACATTGATTTTATAAGTGAAATAGTAACCAGTTGGTAGTATAGCTTAGTATGTAAATGATAGCTTTTAAAGTCATGTCTATTTCCATTTAAGACATCAAAAATCACCATAATGAGTACAGAATCTACCAGGCACTTTCCCATTTCACAGTATCCCAAAGACCAGAACCAAAAAACACAGCAGGATCATTGGAACATATTTGAAAAACGGGTCCTCAAATGGCTACTGTAAATTTAGCCACTGACCCCTGGAGATTTAGTCTCCTCTACAAGATCAGTGCAGCAGTACCTTTCACAGTGAGACAAACCAGCCTGAGACACAGAGGTGGATATACTTGTAAGTGCACACATCCTATCTAACTTTGAGTGGACTTTTAACATAAAAGGAAGCGTAAAAGGGAAAGATGCTCTAATTGCTAAGACCCAAAGTTCCATTAAAATTAGTTTTCACTTAAGACATAATAAAAGTTCACTGACAGAATAATTAGAAATTCTGACACAGTGAATGAATCGTACCTTCAGGGATTTTTAGCATCACACTTGATAACATTAATTTCAGTTCTTTTAGACTCATTGGTAAATCTGCCTAAGCTCTGAGCACAAGACAACATTTGGATTCCAGATCAATTTCAACACCGATTGCCCAACCAGAGCATGTCTAAGAGTAAAGAAAGGAACAGAAACTCTGGATTTGGAAAATTCTAAGTATTATTCTAAGACCAAATAACTAAAGCAGTTGAAAGAAGCTACTCTAAAATAGAAAATAAAACTCTGAATTTTGATACCAAACTGTGACAGAAGCAGAATGGGTGAACTAAGAGAGAAAAGCAAGAGATGAAGAAGGCCAGAGAGAAGACAGAAGAGGCAGAGGAGACAGAAAGAGGGAAGGAACGAGGTGAGCAGCCCACTTCCTCAGTGTCTACACTGAGTCACAGCACCTGCAAGAACAGCACTCCACATTCTCTGAGAGGAGATTCCCATTCTGGTTTTGAACCACCATGATATGTGTTTAAATGTACTCTAATGAATCTAGTACCAGACCAAGAAGTTCCACCTCCACCTGCACCATGTGACCCTTAGATAGAAATATAAAGAGCTGCTTACTGCTCCATGAAGTATTTTCTGTGAAAAATCAGTGGGATGGAAGGAAATCTGGCACCCACCCAACTCTATTGAACCAAGAAAAAGATGACCAATTCTCAATGATGGTTTTGCTCCCTGAGGAAATTCTTTCAGGGGTCATCCTCCATCTAGGTTCAAAATGGTAATAATTCCTAAAGGGAATCAGTGATTTGACTTTTAAAGTAACACATAACTCACCGTACAAACCCTCAAGCTACATTATTTCACTTTGGTTTTTCTTCTTATTTCTGTTCTACTCCTACTATCATGAAAAATTGTGAATTGCTTTCTAAGTTACCAAATATTTTCTAGAAAAATTCCAAAATTTTTCACAAGATTCCTTATTCTAACATTTTAATGGGTTTCAGGGAGATCAACCTAAAATCATGACAAAGAAAGGATGTTATCAGCCTGCTGGAAACTCAAGGTCAGAGAACAGGCACACTGGTGCTCATTGACACAAAAACTGTGTGTGTGTGTGTGTGTGTGTGTGTGTGTGTGTGTGTATGCCAGCCATGGCATTGCTGCATCACCAGTGGGATAACTGTAAGATTGCTGCAATCTGCAGGAGTGATGGAGCTTGGATCTCAGTAGAAATGATGATGGAGGTGGTGGTGATGTGAAAAATTCGTACAAGTAAAATCTATCTTATCATGTGTTTCTAGCTCTGGAATTTGCTCTCTGCTGATTTGGTCACTTGGATTCCTAAGCCAACATTTAAAGTGGCAGATGGGGTACATAAAGCCCAAATGATCCAGATCATTATGATGCCTCAAAATGAAATAGAAAACATCCATTTCCCTCATGATATAGATGGTAAGAGTACCCTGCATTGCAGGGCCTCAGCGTAAGCTACCTGCTTACTTCAGTGAGTATCACCCACATAGCTGGATCTAAATGTGTTTTCGTAATGATTGCCTGCTATGAGTTTTCCTTTCCAAGGATTTGTGGTTCTACAGTTACAATTCACTGCAGCATGTCAACTTTCTGCCTTTGAGCCTCAGAAATCAGGATTTTTTTATTATCTGCAGATATGTTAGCCTCTAACTGAATGTATGAGTGAAAAGAATTATCTGGAGGAGTAAAAGACTGTCCAATTTAGTTTAAACGTCTAACAGAGTTCAATCTCCAGGACTCATATGCAATCAAAATGGACACTTCAGGTAACATTTCCTTTGATCCAAAAAACCTATCTCACAATTTTTAAATCTGCATTTTATACATCAGAGAATTCTCCATAGCTATTCAGGACAATTCAGGTATAAAGCTTGTAGATTATTGTGAAATTGCCTGTGAATTATTCCATGATTGTTAATTGTACCACTAGTCGTGTAAGAGATTCTGAAGGGCGCAGTGCATACCTGTGCATTTCTGTCCTCAGTACCGAGACCCAGTAAATAAGTTACTATAAAATTGGTGTTCAAAAAGTAATTTTAGCTTGAATTGAGTTGAGTCACATTGGATCAGGTAGAATTAAATTCAGCCTCTCCATTGGTGAGCCTATTAATAACTTGACCTTTGTGCAAACCACTCTTAGATACCATTGATATGCCCCCTCACACTGAAACCACACAGTCACTGATCTTGAAGAGTTATCATTGATGACACAGTGAGCACAGCCTCTGAAGTGATGGATCATTGCCTCTCACAATTTTCTGAGATCATAAAAGAGAACACAGTCAACTTGGCTTTTGAGTCTGAGAAGCTTAGATAAAAAAACAATCTTCCTTCTACTACATAGAACTGTCCAAATATGGGCTAGTGCATATCATCTCTGGGCATTTTCCTTTCCTTATATAAATATTGTAATGATACTACTTACCACAGAGTCACTATGTAATTCAAATAGGCACACACATGTTTGGACTGTTCTACAGTGTTTTATTTCTCAGCTTGTTTTTTCTTATCAAATGGTCTTGGTGTTCTAATTAGAGCATCAAACAAAGCTTTAGCTGGCTGGATTATATCTAAAACCTTTTTCTTTAATATTATGCAGGCAGTTTTGCTGGACACAATGTAAGGTTAAAAGCCAAAATATCACTGGACACGGAAGTCCATGCTTTCCATCCTAACACTTGACAAAGGGAGGCAGGAGGATTGCTGCAAGTTCAGGCCCAGACTGGTCTACATATTGAGTTCTAGGCCAGTCAGGGAAACTGCCTGAAAAACCAAACAAACAAAAGCCAAAATATCTGACTCTTGATTAAGATTCACTGCTTACCACTGCTGTGGAATATAACAATATATCACATATTTAGGCAGTACTCAAGGCAGGGTGCATTAAGAATGTGAGTTAGTCTTTGAATATCTTAGGGCATGTCACAAAAATCATGGAAAATTGTGAGTAAATATATGGGACTCCATTCTTGAAACTAGTACTAGGTCACAATGTGTTTAAAACTATAAGGAAACAAATTGTCCTTCCTTTAAATGGGAAGGGAAGAAAAGCATCAAGGACTGTATTGAGTGAATGCACCTTGTACCAATAACCATTCTAATTTTCATTCAACATCATCCTAGTCATCATTATCACTAGTTCCAGCCTGACTACATTTATAAGACAATACAGTAGATAATATGGACGAAAAGTCAAATGTACACTGTAAAAATTATTTTAAATTGTTCATCCTAGGTCCTGCCTTCCCCTCCCTCTGCTTCCCTGGGCTGTGCAGCCCACCAGCCTCTTTCCTGAACACTGGGGCTGACCTCTTGGCCCATGACCACCACTACTTTCTGATCCCTTGTATCCAGAGGAACCCAGTTCTTTCTCACAGTCCCTGGGAGCCCTCTGGGCCTGCCGCCCCCACCTCCCTCTGTTTCCGTGGGCCTACGCAACCAGCTGGCCTCTCTCCTGGGTAAGTCCAATGCTCCCTACCCACCTTGACTCCCCCAGCATAATTCACCCTCCCATCTCCCCTGCCCGTCCCTCCTCCTAGCCTGGGTCCTGTCCCATTACTTGTCTTGGCACTCCAGACATTGGGGAACCACCACTGCTTCCTGATGCTTTGCATCCAGACCAACCCATTTCCTCCTCAAGATCCCCAGGAGCCCTCTGGACCTGGGCCTGCACTCACCTCCCCCTGCTTCCCTGGGCTGCAAAACCTGCCAGTCTCTTTCCTGGACACCTGGGCTGACCTCTTGGCTTCCTGATCCCTTACATCCAGACCAACCCAATTCCTCCCTCTACTCTCAAGGAGGCCTTGGGGTCACTTTCCACCCTCATCTCCCTTTGCATCTCTGGGTGGCATGGCCACCAGCTGCCTGATACCAACATCTTTCCTGGAGGGATCCAGACCTTAGGAGAAACCCTGAGAACATCTGACTCTCATCTGACTTGGGCCTCTGTGGAAATGCCTGAAGACAAAAGCAATCTGGCCACTCCAATATAAAATCAAAGAGAGAACTGGAAGCTTAGACAAACCAGCTTTCATGCCCCAAAAGTAAACCAAAAAGACACATAAAATTTACAAAAAGAAGCAGACCTAAACTTGAAGGCCTGAGTCTCACACAAGAATCAGAAACTACAAAAGAAATTCACATGTCAAAATCACAGAGAAAAAATAATAACATGAAAAGCCAAAATAACATGTACCCACCAAATACCAATAGTCCTCTAGAGGAGTACAATGAGAAACCTCTACATATAATGCAAGAAATGGCACTCAAAAGAACAATTATAAACATGATAAAGGAATTCAGTGAATTTAAAGAACACACAAACAAATCAAAGAACTGAAGGAAGATAGGGATAAACTTCTGAATGAATTCAGAAAAGAGCTATAAATATTGAAGAATGCTCAAGCTGAAATGAAGAAGGAAGTAAAACACTCAGTAAACCTATTAGAAATGACAGGAGAAAGCCTCACCAATAGGATGAACCAAATGGAAAACAGAGTATCAAGATTGGAAGATAAAGTGGACGAACTGGACCACTCAAGCAAAGATTATGAAAAATTTTTTAAGAAACCATGACAATAGAATATGCAGGAATTGTTTGACACCATAAAAAGATCAAACTTACGAATCATAGGCATACAGGAAGGAGAAGAATCCCAAGACAATGGCATGGACCAGATCTTCAACAGACTCATGGAAGAAAATTTCCCAAAATTAAAGAAAGACATGCCCATACGAATACAAGAAGCATATAGAACACCAAACATACAGGACTGGAAAAGAAACTCTTCATGGCACATCGTAGTAAAAACACTAAACGTACAAAACAAAGAGATAATACTGAAAGCTGCAAAAGAGAAACAAGTCACATATAAAGGAAAATCCATTAGGATTACAGCTGACTTTTCAGTGTAAACTATGAAAGCCAGAAGAGCCTGGACCAAAGTATTCCCATTTTTAAATGACTACAGATGCCAACTCAGATTGCTATACTCAGCCAAAATGTCTATTATAGTCAAAGGGGAAAGAAAAATCTTCCATGACATAAATAGGCTGAAGGAATTCATGTCCACAAAACCAGCTCTTCAGAGAGTTCTGGAAGCAATACAAAGAGCTGAAGAAAGGAATGAGTATACCCAAGGGGCTGCAGACAGAAATTCAATGAAGGTATAACTGTGGAAAAATACAGCTACATCACAAATGTAAATAGAAATAAAAATGACAGGATTCAATACACATCTTTCATTAATAACTTTAAACAATAACGGACTGAACTCCCCAGTCAAAAGACACAGACTAGTTGACTGGATTAAGAAACATAATGCATCTTTCCGTTGTCTGCAAGAAACTCATCTCACTTTCAAGGACAGACACTATCTCAAAACCATTGTGGAAAAGGGAGTGGAAAGACTGTAAGAGCCAGGGGTGGTGGATGTCTACAAGGGAGCAGACTCTTCCAGGCAGCTGGGAACTTGTTCATATAAACTTAGAGCAATGGTGACAGAATGCACAAACTCATACATGATATTACAATCATGAACATATATTCACCAAACTCTGGTGCACCCAACTTCATAAAAACAATACTACAGGACTTTAAGACCCAGATTAACCCCAACTCATTAACAGTAGGGGACTTCAATACCCCACTGTCTCCATTAGATAGGTTAACAGAGCAGAGAGTTAACAGAGAGATATCTGAGTTAACCAATACCCTATAACAAATGAACCTGACATCTACCAAGTATTCCACCCAAGCACCAAAGGACATACTTTCTACTCAACAACCAATGGAACCTTCTCCAAAATCGACCATATATTGAGGCACAAAACAAACCTCAACAAATACAAAAAGATTGAAATAATTCTATGCATTCTAACAGACCACAATGCAATAAAACTTAAAATCAACACCAAAAGAAGCCCTAGTCACCACCTGAACACATGGAGATTAAACAACACACTCCTGAATGATGAATAGGTCAAAAGAGAAATTAAGAAAGAAATAAAAGTATTCCTGGAACTAAATGAAAAGGACAATACAACAACAAAACCTCTGGGACATGCTAAAAGCAGTTCTTAAAGGGAAGTTTATAGCTCTAAGTGCCTACATTAAAAAATTGGAAAGAACTCTAATAAATGACTTAACATTGCAAGTCAAGACACTGGAAAAGCAACAACAAATGAAACCCAAACCCAACAGATATGAAGAAATAACAAAAATCAGGGCAGAAATTAATGAAATTGAAACAAAAAAAAATGCAAAGAAGCAACGAATCCAAGAGCTGCTCCTTTGAGAAGATAAACAAGATTGACAGACCGCTAGCCCAGTTAACCAAAAGAAAGAAAGACCACCTCCAAATCAACAAAATCAGAGATGAAAGGGGAAACATCACAACAGACACCAGAATGATACAGAACTAATTATAAAGGAATACTTTAAAAACCTATATGCTACTAAATTTGAAAACCTAAAAGAAATTGATGGATATCTAATATCACTAATATCATGGGAACCACCAAAACTAACCAAGAAGAGATTAGCAGCTTAAACAGATCCATATCACAAAAAGAAATTGAAACAGTAATACAAAACCTCCCGACTAAAAAAAAGCCCAGGATCAGATGGATTCACAGCAGAATTCTATCAAATGTTTAAAGAAGATCTACATCCAATACTACTTAATTTATTCAAAAAGATAAAAATGGAGGGAGAACTTCCAAATTCCTTCTATGAAGCCAACATCACTCTAATACCAAAGCCAGGTAAAGACACAACCAAAAAAGAAAACTATGAACCCATATCATTAATGAACATAGATGCAAAAATTCTCAACAAGATACTTGCAAACCTCATACAGACACACATCAAAAAAGATCATCCACCATGATCAAGTCAGCTTTATCCCAGAGATGCAGGGATGGTTCAGTAGACATAAGTCAATAAATGTCATAAATCATATAAATAGACTCAAAGTCAAGAACCATGTGGTCATCTCAATAGATTCAGAGAAGGCCTATGACAAAATTCAACATGCATTTATGTTCAAAGTCCTAGAGGGAATTGGACTGGAGTTTCCACCAGGAAATTCCTAGAAATTATTACACATTCAGCAAAGTGGCAGGTTACAAAATTAACCTACACTAGCCTTTATATACACCAATAACAAGCAATCAGAGAAAGAGTACATGGAAACACTCCCCT
>NW_008352891.1:2633529-2634691 GCF_000622305.1 Nannospalax galili
TTTAAAAATTTTAACTCTTTAAAGAAAGAAATTGAGGAAGACATCAGAAGATGGAAGGACCTCCCATGTTCATGGATTGCAAGAATTAATATTGTGAAAATGACCATCCTACCAAAAGCAATATATAGATTCAATGCGATCCCAATGAAAATCCCCATGACATAGTTCATAGAATTAGGGGAAAAAAGTCCTTAAATTCATATGAACGCACAAAAGACCTTGGATTGCCAAAGCAACCCTGAGCACTAAGAGCAATGCCGGGGGGATTACTATACCACATTTTAAGCTGTATAACAGAGCTATAGTCATAAAGACAACAGGATACTGCCTCAAAAATAGACCCATAGATCAATGGAACAAAATTGAAGACCCAAATATGAGTACAAGCAATTTCAGCCACCTGATATTTGACAAAAGGGCCAAGAATATTCACTGGAGGAAAGACAACATGTTCAGCAGATGGTGCTTGTAAAACTGGATCTCTACCTGTAGAAGAATGAAACTAAACCCCTATCTTTCACCCTGCACAAACATCAATTCCAAATGGATGAAAGACCTCAATGTAAAGCCTGAAACTCTGAAACTGTTAGAAGAAAACATTGGCAAAAACCTACAAGATATAAGTGTAGGAAAGCTTCTCTAAACAGGACATCAGTTGCTCAGGAAACAAGGTCAAGAATCAACAAATGGGACCTCATTAAACTAAAAATCTTCTGTACATCAAAGGAGGCAACCAGGGAAGTGAAGAGAAAACCCACAGAATGGGAGAAAATATTCACCAGTGACACATCTGACAGAGGTTTAACATCCAGAATATATAACGAACTCAAAAAACAGAGAATCAAGACAAGAAACAACCCAATTAAAAGATGGGCTAAGGAGCTAAACAGAGAGTTCTTGAAAGAAGAAGTAAAGATGGCTAAGAAGCATCTTAAAAGATGTTCAACATCACTGTTAATTAGGGAAACGCAAATTAAAACCACTTTAAGATTTCATTTTACCGCAGTCAGACTGGCTAAGATCAAGAGAACAAAGGATACCAAATGCTGGAGAAGATGTTGGGAAAGGGGAACACTCATCCACTGCTGGTGGGGCTGCAAACTTGTTCAACCCCTATGGAAAGCAGTGTGGAGAACTCTTAAAAAACTACAAATCGATCTAA
>NW_008352891.1:2634746-2650975 GCF_000622305.1 Nannospalax galili
CTGCAGAGACACTTGTACATCCATGTTTGTTGCTGCTCTTTTCACAATAGCTAAGAGGCGGAAGCAACCTAAGTGTCCCTCAGTTGACGAGTGGATAATGAAAATGTAGTTCATTTATACGATAGAATTTTACTCAGCAGTAAAGAACGATAAAATCATGAAATTTGTAGGTAAATGGATGGAACTAGAAACTGTTATACTAAGTGAAGTAACATAAATGCAGAAAAGCAAGCAAGATATGCTTTCTTTCAGTTGTGGATTGTAGCACCAACCACTTACATGTGAGTATACAAATTCTATGTAACACCAGGAGGCAGGTAAAGGCAAAGGACACACGGAGGTAAAGGAAAAGAAAGAACCTGAGGGAGAAGACAGCAGGAAACAGGCCTTAATAAAGGAGATGGGGATAAAAATTGGGCTAGTTTAAGGGAGGGGGGAGGGAAGGGTATACAAGGAATCTAGGGGATAAAGGGAAAGGACCTCAAGAGAGGTAGGACCATAGGAGAAGGGTACTATTAAGGGAGAAAGGGGAAAATTGGGGGCACCTTAATTGGGGAAGCCATGATGGAGGAGTTAGACAATGTGAGAGATAAATGCCTAGCTAGTTTTAAAAACCAAAGGGAACCATATTAGTCCAACAACCTACTGAAAAATTATAGATACCAGATCAAGAAACATATGTCTAGGTAAGGTTTATCTGAAAATAAATGGTCTTTGCCCAAGATTTATCTACATGGCACACCGTAATTAAAAGTGCCAGACTGGTGGAACTAACCTTCTTGAATGTTTAACAGACATACTTTGAGGCCTATACTAATTTGGTCAGAGGAACATAAAGGACAGTTTTTGCTCCTTGCCCTCCTAGGTCAACTAGTTCCAGGGGACTATTAGCATCTCTCAAAATGTCCTGTAATTGTGGTGGGTCACCTGTCCTCTTGATCAAGGAGGCCAAGGAGACCCCATGAGATGGACTTGAACCAGTGTCCAGTCTACAAAGAGGAGGATCAACACAGAGGAATCATTTCCTCCATGCTTCCAAGTGAAGCCAGCTATGGTTGAGCAGGACCTTTGACTTATCTTCACATAGGCAGAACTGGTAAAAGAAAGGAGCCAGGGGCTCCCAAGCTCATGTGACCACTGAGGTACAGATCCTCAAACAACCTTAAGAGTGAAAATAAATTGGTTTACCTGTATGGCCTTAAACACCCAAAAGGAAAGTATAACCAAAGATTAAAGGGGCCAATATAATTTCTTAAGAGTCCATGTGCATAGCTAAAGGCCACATCACAAGCAACAATGCCAGAAAGGCAATACCTTCTTTTGAGTTGTTGGCCAGGGTGGCCAAAGGGACTCCCAGATAGTAACCCTGCATAGAACTGGGAAAATAAACAGCAGACCACAATCTCATCTAAAGGAATATTGACAACTGATTGCTGCTAGATGAGGAACAGCTGACCCTCCTAAAACAAAGACCTCTAGATAGGCTGACTAGATTCACCAGATGGACAATAGTGGGGAATGGCTGGGGGTGCCAACAACACAGCGTACAGTAGCAGGGATATCAGAATATAAGGGCTCTAGTCGGGGGGGGGGGCTATGGGAGGGTGCTACCTGGGAAGTGGGTGTATAGTTGAATAAGATGGTTTGGGATATTCTGTGTGATATGCACACAAAATAAATCAGCCAATTTTAAAAAAATGAAATATATTTGAGGGGGAAACATAAAAATTTACATCTTCTTAGTTAGTAGAGGTGATAAACATTACCATTGAAATCTACCCAATGATTTTATAGACATACACAGGTTCCAAATATTTCAGTGCAACTGATTATGACTAGTAATAATTAGATACATACAGATTAGAGACACATGCGCCAACATCTCAGTGTTATTAGCAAAAAAAAAAAAAAATGAGTCTTTCTGTAAGAAACTACATATTTTAAAATGAAATGGAGATCTTTTTTAAAGGTTAAAAACTCATTCAATTCTATGTTTTACAGGCTTTGTACTGAGTTAGATATTATATAAGTCGTGTAATTCAACTGTAAACCTAAAAACTTACAGTCACTTTTGAAAGAGATGTGTCTTTGCTCTGGAAATTGTTATCAAATATGTTAAAGCTAATTTCAAAAGTGAGAGCTTCTCCCAATCTAGATCCTTCTGTCTATAAGAGGTGACAGCTCCTGAATCACTCTTCCGAAAGTTCTCATGAAGCTACTGTTAAAAAACTAATATTTATTTTTTACTACTTGTGTGTGTGTGCATGCCTCATGTGTGCAGGTGCCTGGGTAGGCCACAAGAGGGTGTCAGGTCCCATGAGCTGGAGTTACTGGAGGCTGAGAGCTTCCCAGCATGAGTGCTAGGAAGTGAGCTCCCATCCCGTGGTCCAGTGGGAGTGCATCGGGTGCTCTTATCTCTGAACCATCTCTCCAGCCCCCTCAAATTGAAATTGAGAAACATTAGCTTACATTTGGCTAAATCCCACAATGACTCCTTTTCGTTGAGCTAATCTATGAGGGATAGGTGTTGATAAGCGCCTTTGAAGATTCATAAACTATATCTCCAGACAAATGTACATCCAACCCATATGTGCAGTTGGTGGAAAAAGTTGAAGCACTACCTCCAAAAATCTAACAATACTTTTGGGCTCCATGACCAAATAGAAGCTGTCAGCAAAGAAATAGAATTGGTGTCCAGAGAACCACTGGCCCTCATGATCCACACTGTCCCAGTGGAACAGAATGTGACTGAACCATGGACACAAGATAGTGGACATCTACTGCCCAGTGATGGGAGGGGCATTTCACTTTCCTGATCTGCCTAGAAGCATTAAATCTTACTGTACAGCTTACAAAATTTGCTTATTTTAATGATACAACTATACAAAGAAAGGCTCAGCATTTATAAAGGAATATCCATAAATATTCATTGACATGAAAGTTGTTTATAGATGTTTCCTTAAAAATAGTTTGTAAAACCAAACCCACATGCATCTATTTAATGATTGCATTTAACAGAAGATTCAATATCTGTTATCTCTGGTGAGGCTATAAATGCTGGTTATCTAGTTTCTTCTATTCTCTTAACCTATAATCAACTATATTTTCCATTTCTATTTTGTGCTTTTATTATTCCCCAAAGAAATATAAACTCATTTTGAACACTGGAAAGGAGCTGGTAAAATGGAAATCCAATATTAAATCCTTATTAGAAACAAAAAGAAGCAGAAAGGAGAGTTTAAAAATCGAATCCAGATTTTGTGCAAATACATACCATGAACCAATATATGGAGTGCCATACACTGGTGAATCAATATAGTCTTATTTATTTATTTGTTTGATTATGTGTTTGTTTTTTAGACAGGGTCTTATGTGTCACAGACTGGCCTCAAACTCCCCATCAAAGAGGACCTTGAACTTCTGATCCAATGTCTCTACCCCAGAGGGCTGGGTTATAAGCAGACACCATCTTGCCCAGATTATGTAGTTCTGGAGATCAAACACAAGTCTTTGTGCATGCTAGATAAGCATTATAGCAACTGAGTCACATCTACAGCCTGTAGTTGTTTTTCTTTAAATCACAAAATAAATTGACAGGGCTGTTCTTTTTCTAGCCAACACAAGAAATGCTGAAACATACCTTTTAGAATATGGCACAAAGTCACCCATGTCTTGGAGATGGCATGAAAGCTACTTTCTTTCAAAGGCAAAAGTATTAGCTTTATGCTAGTGAAGCAAACAATGACATTCAGAAAATATAAAAAAAAAAAACAAAAAATGTAGATTCAAAGGGGCTGGAGGGATGATTCAGTGGTTAAAAGCACGGGCTGCTTTTATAGAAGACCCAGGTTCAGTTACCAGTACCCATCTGGCAGCTCACAACCTTCTTTAACTGCAGTTCCAGGGGATCAGACACCTTCTTGTGACTGCCACATGCATTGTATGCACATGGCGCATTTACATTCAGGCAGGCAAAGTGCTCATACACACAAAATAAATAATTAAATAAACCAAAAGTTTTTTTTAAACAATACCTAAAAAACCAAACTCTCAATCTTAAAATAACAATGAAATTTAATATTTCTGTTTTATTCCTCTATAGATATTTTATCAAAATTAGCACACTGGTATCACAGTGTGCACATACACATCCAGCTTTGAATTCTGCATTTTATCATTCATTCTTTTGAGCTAGTTGAGTTTAATGTCACTAAGTACTTCATGAAACAAGGCCAAAGCATGCCCCCTTGATATTTATGCCATATTATTATACCATTTTAATACATTGGTGAGCTGAACATGCGCTCATCTTCTATTACCACATTTTAGATTTGTATCAGAATCCTAGTGGCTTTTAATTTATGCATTAGCATTATGAATCTACTTAGCTATAATTAAAAATTATCATAAGTAGACTTTTGATTTCATCATGCCTCTTCACAGCTTTGCGATTTTGTTAAAGGACAGTTTGTTCTCTATTTCATACCTCAAGCACTGGGGTGCAGCACTGTGGTAAAACAACATGCTCTGAGTGTGAAAGGCTTGGGTTCATTCCCAGCAACAAAGAATAAATGATAAAATATCAAAAAGAAAGAGATAAAGAGAAAGGGGGAAACGAGGGAGAAAAGGAGAGGAAGAAGATAATGGAGACAATTACTTGAGCTCTCCACATTACTAAGAGAATGCTAAAGATGGAAAAGTATGTTCATATCACATTAGAACTGAAAATTGATCATGGTGGTTCTCACAATCCCAAACACGAGGAATCAGGGGAAGGAGGATTTCTGTGTGTTTGAGAGGAGCTTGGACTCCACAGAGAGTTTCAGCACAGCCTGAGCAATAGTAGGAGACTGTGTCTCAAAGAAATCAAACTCAAGACTGGAGAGATGCTTCAGTGGTTAAGAGCACTGGTTGCACTTGCAGAGGACCTGGGTTTGATTCCCAGCACCTATATGATAGCTAACAACTGTCCCTAGCTCCAGTTCCAGGGGATCTGACTCCCTCTTCTGATCTCCTCAGGCATTGCACAACACGGGTGCACTTACATACATGCAAGCAATACACTCATACCTATAAAAATAGTAATAAATAAAATATAGAAAACAAACTCAGACCTACAAAGCAAACCAATGGTATAAAAGTTTAAAACTTGGAAATGAAGAAATAATGACATCATCATCTTCAGGGCACACAAATGTGCACATAAGAATCATTAAATCACTAGAAGGAGTAATTGCATCTAAAATTTTTATGGGTAATTCAATAACAAAAAATAATTTCTTGAGCTGGGGATGTAGCTCAGTGGTATGCAGTTTGATTAATATGCTGAAGCCCCGGTTTCTATTTGTGGCCCAATGGTTGTAAAAATAACAAGAGGAGGAAGAAGGGGGTGGAAATGGAGGAGACAGGATTAGAGCTGTGGAAGAGGGGGGAGAAGTTAGAGGAGGAATTACTTCACCATATCAGCTCCAGAAATAGGAAACAAAATTTAAAAACTGAATTATTTAAGTAGCATTCCAAACACATATTTTAAACTATGGATTCAGCATAATTCCAAACAAAATGCCAATAGATATTTGGTGGACACTGACAACCTTACTCTAGCCTTATAATGAAGTACAAATAATAAAGAATGTGACTCAGTGCTGAATAAAAAGATCAAAGCTGGATGTATTACCAGATCTTAACAGTTTTATAAAGCTGCTATATTAAACTTGTGTGTACTGTCATGAGAACTGATTAGTAGAAACAATGGAACAGGAAGGAAAGTCCAGACTAACATCTTTTTTTTAATTAACTCTAATGAGTTTTTTAAATTTTATTTTATGTGTATCGTGTATTGCCTGCATGTAGGTAAGTGCACCCGTGTCGTGCAATGCCCGCGGAGGTCAGAAGAGGCCGTCGAATCCCCTGGAACTGGAATCCCTTGGAACTGGAGTTTCGGACACTTGTTAGCTGCCATGAGGGTGCTGGGAATTGAACCCAGTGCTCTTAACCGCTGAGCCATCTCTCCAGCCCCAGACTAACATCTTTACGGAAACTAATTTATGACCAAAGGACCTAGAATCCTGATACAGGAAAAGGTGCTCTTTTCAAGAAGGAGTTGGGTCAATTGGAGAGCTGCATGAAATAAAATCAATCGTATGTCTCACTTTTTATACAAAAATAAAGGTCAGATGGATTGTATGTGAACCGTGAAAGGTAAAGAATAGAGTGTCTAAAGGGTGGAAGAGGAGTATAGCTACAATCACGTGGGATAAGAGACATGTCCTGCAAGGACAGCATGGCCTATAGAACTAACTAGAAAGAGTAATGATAAAAGAGCAGACCACTAAAATCAAATTCTGTTTTCCACAAGTCACATGTATTAAGTAAGAAGGCAACCAAACATGGAAAATATATTTACAGAATGCATAGTCCAAAGGCGTCTTATTGCTTCAATATCTAAATGATGACATCAAAGCAATCTGTAAACTCAAATTGACATGTCAATTGAATTCTCATGCATGATATGGAAAAGACTGCCAAAGATTATCAGCCTATAAAAAATATGGCCACCATCATCCATCATTATTAAAATTAAAATTAAGGGAAAGAAAGGTATCAGTGGGTAAATGCTTGCCACTAAGCTTGTCAACCTGAGTTCAATCCCCTGAGCCCACATGGTGGATGAAAGAACCAATTTCCATAAGTTGTCCTCTGACCTACAACTCATACAGACACACACACATACACACACACACACACACACACACACACACACACACACACATAAAGACACAAACACAGACACACACATATACAGACACACAGACAGAGACACACACACGTAGAAGATAGGCTCTACACACACACACACCACGTACACATAACTAAAAAATGAATAAGTGCAGGTGCAGACTAAATAATGCAACAAAGTTTGAGGGGACCATATGTATACAAAAAGGGCATATTTTAAAAATGTGAGATGTGTATTTGCTAATAGTAATGTATAAATGGTACCATGCTGGAGAACTTGGCAGTACTTACTAATGCTGAAGCTTTGCATACCCAGTATCCCATTTTGTTTACTGCTAATCAACAAAAATCTTTCTTACTTGGAATAAAAGTTTATGCAAAATGGCATAGGAGCATTATGTAGGAACAGAAAGCTAGAAATGATATGAAACCTCAGCCAAAACGGAAGAGGCAAATAGAAACATGTCACTGTAACCATCTCAGAAGAATGCACTCCAGTTATACAATGCCAATAATTGCTATAGAAACAACATATTGAGTAGATAGTGGATTAGTTGTATTTGTAATAAGTTTAGGAACAAATAAACTAGTCTATGATGTCAAAGATCAAAAGAATGTCTTGTTGAAAGTGATGCCCAAAGGAGAGGAGAAGGTGCTCTCAGGGATTCACATAATGTTAAGTGATGGTTATATGGGAATGTCTATGTCAGACTGAAATGCAATAAAGCAAACTACGTAAAGCTTTATATACTCTGTTGCATCTTATACTTATAATGGGTTTAAAAGAAAGTGAGGTGTCACTGCCACATCACAAGGAACACTGAGACACACAATGTGCTTAGGGTTACAGCCGTACAAATGTAGACTACCATTCAACTTTGGGCAGCTGTATATCTGCTCACAAGTGCAGTATTTATATAGGACAATTGTAGTCTGTGTCTCCTGCACTTTACTCTGAGAATTCCTGACTATTGATAAGCTGATAAACAAGTCTGTAAAACAATTTGGGGTGAGAAATCAAGTAAACCAGGAAGATTGGTGTCCAACATCCTCCGCACACCCAGCCTTTGAAAGCTGCCACGTCTCACACTCCACAGACATGGAGCAGTCAGTTACTGAAACAGGTCTGAATACATTCTATATACTTCTGTTTAACTTAAATAATAAACCTGAATGTAGATCATAAACCTATGGTACTATGGATTCTGTCAGACAGAAGAAAACTGAATGATAATAAAGATTTCATAAGGTCTTAGAGTGTGTCTATTTGTGTCCAGTTGTTGTGGATCCAGTAGCTTCTTGTGAACCGCATGGCCATGATTCCTCTGGTTTCAAGGATGCATGTGTCAGTGTGCTTCAGGCACAGGTTTACTAACTTTACGATCATCACTGTGTGTTTGAGCCCACTGATTAATAGAGACATACATGAGTCCAGGCTAATAATTCATCGGGTGTGTGAATGTGGAGTATGAAGGTATATACGGTAATAAATATCATCATAAAAGGATGGATTGTCTAGATACCTAGTATTAAGTCACCCTAATTTACAGCTGAGGAAACCAAATAGCAGTGCCACATTCAAGGGATCGAAATAGACCAGGGCACTGAAAAGAAGTGATGGGACAGTGAGCTAAAAACAAGTAAGATTGCAATGGATGAGGTGGTGGGAAATATAAAGAATTTGGCAAGATTTTCAAACATTATGTCCACATAATAAAGAGGTGAGCCTGGATCTAAAGAATAAGGTCAAGAGGCAACACTGACCTGGACTCTTTTGATCCCATATGCGCCAAATCTGCATACATAACAGAGAATCAGGAAATAATGAAAGACCAAAGGTCAAGACAAGGATTTCATGGAATGGAATGTTCGGGAAGGGAGAACTCCCAGCCATGCTGGGTGAGGCTTTTGCATGCTTAAAATATATATATAGATAACCTATTGGGGAGATCGACCCTGGAGAAAATTGATTCTCCCTTTCTCAGCAGCCATTGATTTCCTATAGTTCTTCATGTAGAGGTGAGACCTTTTGAAACTTCCCCCCATCTACACTGGCATGTCAACTGGTGTTGTCATTATTCAGGTATTGTTTAGGCAGCCGTATTGTGGAGATTTCACTTGTGCAGCTTTCCTGTCATGTGCTCTATCATGTGCTAGATACAATACACTGTCTAGCAGCAGGCGTTTCTGTCCTCTGGTTCTTGTAATCTCTCTGGCCCTTCTTCCATGAAGTCCCCTGAGCCTTAGGTGTAAGGATTCCATTGCAAATGTATCCACACATTCACTTATTCTCTGCATTTTGACCAGCTGTGTTACTTTCCAATAACATTCATCTGTTGAAAAAGACTCTTCTTGGATAAATGATGAGAGCTACACTTATCTATGAATATAAGAATAAGTACTTAGAATACAGTAGGTTTAGGAAAGTGGCAGTAATAGGTTCCCTTCTTGGGTCTAATGACCTCTCTAACCACGAGTACCTGTCTGTTTTCAGTACTATACGTGGGTTCCTTCCTACTGAGTGAGGCTTAAATCCAATTAGACTGCTGGTGATTACCACCAAGATAAAAGTGATACTATGGCACCAATAGAGATATTTTATTGGGCCCGTCATTGTTGTAGTTTGGAGGCTCTCTTGCCCTCAGTAGCATGTCCTCCAGCCTCTACCCATTAAATACCATTTCTGCTCTCCCATAGTGACAATCACAGATGTCTCTAGGAATATCCCTGTGGCTGCTGGAGAAAATCTCTAACTGGCTAAGAGGTTGTAGACTGAATGGACAGGAATCAGAAGCACCTAGCAGAAATCCTTATGTTAGACTCTTAGAAAACACATACAATTAATCTTAATTACAATAGCTAGAATTTCTCAAAGTTGGTTGCAGAAGTCATGATCAGAGCCATTTGTAGATCATTCTCCACAGAAGCCTCTCCCATCCCTATACAGGCACTATTTTTAGAGTCTCTTCAATCTCCTGTTGGAAGGCAGAATCATCTATTTCCAATGTAGTGTTCCAATGAGTGTGTGCTCATAAGCATTCAGTGTCCTCTCTCTTCCTGAGAGGAAGTTGCAGGGCATGGGAGGAATTTGTAACATTTCTTAAATGGTCTGAGGCTTATGTCCCTGTCATGACTACAAAATATCCACTAGTACCAGCAAAACTAATTCCTGTGCTTCTGAGACTGATATTGGGGGAAAGCCTTCCAAGGCTCATCTACTGCCCCTCACCTAATGCCCCTGAACTTATATTTGTTTACCAGACTCTGAGGTTCATGAGGGAAGGAATCATACATTTCCTATTAAGCTACTGTTGTCTTAGCAGGTAATAAAACTTCATGTTACACTGAGATGTTGGCACATGCATCTCTAATCTGTATGTACCTGATTATTACTAGTCATAATCAGTTGCACTCAGATCCTTGGCACCTGTGTATGTCTATAAAACTATTGGGTAGATTTCAGTGGTAATGTTTATCACCTCTACTAATTAACATGATGTAACTTTTTATGCTTCCTCCTCAAATATAATTCATTTTTTAAAATTTGTTGACTTTTTTTTGTGTGTGTATATCACACAGAACAACCCAAACCATCTTTCTGTAAGAAACAGTATATTTTAAAATGAAATGGAAATCTTTTGTAAGGGTTTAAAACTCATTCAATTTTATGTCTTACAGTGCTTATACTGAGTTCAATATTGTATAACTATATTAATTCAACAGCGAACCTAAAAATTTTATAGCATGTATAAATGTTCCTAGAGACATCTGAAAGAGATGTATATTTGCTCTGGAAACTGTTATTGAGTATGTTAAAGCTGTAATGAAATGCTTCTTCTAAAAAAATAAAAAATATATTTAAAAAACTTCATATTACAGCTGTTGAATATACACCTGCTGAATAAAGAATTATAAGATGTCTATTACCTGAACCACACATTTGGTGAAGGGTGTTCCTAGCATCTACTGGTGCATTAATGTGTATTGAGTAATTCTGGAGTTCCCATGAGCTGGGCTAATGTTCTACTTTCTCAGCCAATTATCTAATTCTCTCTGACAGCCTGAGAGGGTGGGTTCTGACCTCCATCAGTGTACTGGCTGTGAACTCAGCAGACTGCCAGAGTGTGTGGGTTCTGGCTTTCCTCTGGCATAGGGGCTGAGAAAACGGCAGACCAAATGAGAGTCCCAAAATCACACTCCTCTCTTAGGGAACTTCCCAAATTCTGCTCTGAGTTCCTGCTAATAGGGGTCCAAACTTTAAAAGAAAGCCTGAGTGTACCTGACTGGAACCTGACTTGGGCTTTTGTGGGTGCTCCTGAATAGTTGATCTGAAGCTATCAGTTCCCTCCAAAATAAAACCTGAGACAACCTGAAACCTGGACCAACCAGCTTTATATAATCAGCAAGGAAAGGACTGAGGCACACCAATAATACAAACAGAAACATACTTCAACTTAATTCTCATATCAGAATCATAAACAATAAAAGAAAACTCCACCAGTCCTGTAGGAGAGTTCTACAAGGAGAGTCCCCTAGAGATAACCCAGGACACAGAATTTAAAAGAACAATCATAAACATGATGAAGGAATTCAATGAATTTAAATAACACACAAACAAACAAATAAAAGAACCAAAAGAAGATAGGGATAAACTTCTGAATGAATTCACAAAAGAGAAAGAAACATTGAAGAAAACTCAGACAGAAATGAAGAAGGAAGTGAAAAACTCAGTAAGCCAACTTGAAACACCAGGGGAAAGCTTCACTGATAGAATGAATGAAATGGAAAACAGAATATCAACACTGGAGGATAAAGTTGAAGAACTGTACTACACAAGCAAAGATTATGAAAAATTTTAAAAACACAGGAATGGAATATGCAAGAGATGTGGGACACCATGAAAAGACCAAATCTATGGATCATAGGCCTAGAGGAAGGAGAAGAATTTCAGGTTAATGGTACTGACCAGATCTTAACGAGGATTGTAGAAGAGAATTTCCCAAAATTAAGGAAAGACATCCCCACACAAATACAGGAAACACATAGAACACCAAATAGACAGGATCAGAAAATAAACTTCCCACAATATATAGTAAAAAACACCAAATGTACAGAACAAGGAGAAAATACTGAAAGTAGCAAAAGAAAAAAGTCACATATAAAGGAAAGCCCATTAGAATTATAGCTGACTTATCAATGCAAACTATGAAAGCCAGAAGAGCCTGGGCCAAGGTATTTCCAGTTATAAGTGACAACAGATGCCAGGCCAGAATACCCAGCAAAATGTCTATTATAGTTGAGGGAGAAATAAAAATCTTCCATGACACAAAAAGCCTGAAAGAATACATATCCACGAAACCACCCCTTCAAAGACTACCTGAAGCAATACAAAGAGAGGAGAAAGGAACAACTATACCCCAGGGGCAACAAAAGAAAATAAATAAAGGTATAATTGAGGAAACACAAAATTAAACAAAGAACACAAACAGCAATCAAAATGATGGTAACCAATACACATCTCTCAATAATAACCTTAAATATCAATGGGCTGAACTCCCTAGTCAAAAGACACAGGCTAAGTGAGTGGATTAAGAAACAAAATCCATCTCTTTGATATCTGCAAGTAACCCATCTCACCTTCAAGGACAGGCACTGCCTTAAGGTAAATGGATGAACAAGAATATTCTAAGCAAATGGCACTAAGAAACAAACAGGGGTTGCAATTCTAATACCTGACAAAATATACTTCAAAGTAAAACTAATCAGAAGAGATGAGGAGGGTCACTTCATTCTGATCAAAGAACAATAAACCAAGAAGATATTACATTCCTTAACATATATGCACCAAACTATGGTGCACCCAAATTCATAAAAACAACACTGAAGGATTTTGAGGCATAGATGAGTCCCAACTCAGTAATAGTAGGGGTTCAACACCACACTGTCTCAAACAGACATGTCAACTGGACAAAGAGTAAACAGAGAGACTTCTGAATTAAATGGTACCATACATCAAATGAACCTAACAGACATCTTTCGAATATTTACCACAAGCACCAAATTATACACTTTCTACTCAGCACCCCACAGAGCTTTTTCAAAAATTGACCACATAATGGGCCACAAAACAAACCTAAACAAACATAAAAAATGATATAATTCCATGAATTCTATTGGATCACAATGCAATAAAACTCAAAATCAACACTGGACAAAGCCATTGTCACTACACGAACTTGTGGCAATTGAACAACACACTGCTAAACAATGAGTGGGTCAAAGAAGAAATTAAGAATGAAATAAAAGAATTCATGGAATTCAACAAAAAAGGACAATACAACACAACACAACCTCTGGGACACTTTAAAAGCAGTCCTAAGAGGGGAGTTTATAACTCTAAGTCCCTACATTAAATAATTAGAAAGAGCCCTAATAAATGACCTAACACTGCAACTCAAGACACTGGAAAGGCAAAAACAAATGAAACACAAACTCAGCAAAAGAGAAGAAATAACAAAAATCAGAGCTGAAATTAATGAAATAGAAACAAAGAACACAATATAAAGAATCAAAAGCTAAATCTAAGAGCTAGTTCTTTGAAAAACTAAACAAGATAGACAGACCCCTAGCCCAGTAAACCAAAAGAAAGAGCAAATCCAAATCAACAAAATCAGAGATGAAAGAGGAAACATCACAACAGACACCCAAAAGATCCAGACCATTATAAGGGAATATTTTAAAAACCTATATGCTACTAAATTTGAAAATCTAAAAGAAATGGATGGATATCTAAAATCGTGGAAACCACCAAAGTTAAATCAAAAAGAGATCAACAGTTTAAACCGAGCCATAAGATATAAGGAAATTGAAACCGTAGTACAAAGCCTCCCAACTTAAGAAAGCCCAGGCCCAGATGGATTTGCAGCAGAATTCTACCAGACATTTAAAAAAGACCTCTGACCAATACTACTTAAATTATTTAAAATGATAGAAACAGTGGGAGAACTTCCAAATTCCTTCTATGAAGCCAGTATCACTCTAATACCCAAACCAGGTAAAGACACAACCACAAAAGAACTTGTAATGCTAATTGCTCTTGCCTTTACTTCTCCTTCACATCTCCTATTCATGATTCAAGGACTTTCTTCTCCCCTGAAACAAGAGTTATGCAATTTGGGAATCTTCTAGATAGACCCACTGAAGGCTTACTCCAATCGCCACACCCTACGTCCTGTTCAGCATGGAAGAAGCCAGAGCAGTCTGTGTCCCTATTCCATATCCACAAGCTGGGTAACCTCATCAGAGAATGGCATTTTAAGAATAGGTAAGAACTGGCTAGGTAGTTAGGGTAAAAAGACCCCAAAGAAATGTAGCCAGTTTCTCAACTAAAAGTCAAAATGTCCATGGGCCTGTTAGCAACATACTCTGTTCCAAAGGTCAAAAGTATTTGGGAGCTTGTATCTAATCCTTAAAAGATTTTTGGGTTACCTCTTCAGAGGGGGGAATGTTGGAGGGGAGGGAGTGGGTATGGATTTGATCAAAATACCTTATGTGCATGTATGAAATTCTCAGTAAAGTTTTTGTAAAAATTAAAAAAAATAAAACTATAGCCCTATATCCATAATGAACATAGATGTAAAAGTTCTCAACAAAATACTTTTAAACCACATACAGATGTACATCTAAAAGATCACTTGCCATGATCAAATAGGGTTCATTCCAGATATGCAGGGATGGTTCAGTATACTAAGCCAGTAAACGTCATTAATCACATAAATGGACTCAAAGACAAAAACCACATTGTCATCTAAATAGATGCAGAAAGGCTTTTGACAATATTCAGCATGCACTTATGTTCAAAGTTCTAGAGAGAATTGGGCTGGAGGGAACATACCTCAACATAATTAAAGTCATATACAACAAAACCACAGCCAACATCATTCTAAATGGAGAAAAACTGGAATCATTCCCATTAAAATCAGGAACCAGACAAGGCTGTCCACTATGTCCACTCCTTTTCAACATAGTGCTTGAAACTCTTGCTAGAGCAATAAAACAGGAGAAGGAAATTAAAGAAGTACTAATTGGAAAGTCGAACTATCACTTTTTCCAGATGATATATTATACCTAAGAGATTCCAAAAGTTCCACCAGAAACTCCTAGAACTGATCAATACTTTCAGTATAGTGGCAGGTTATAAAATCAATCTACAAAAACCAGTAGCCTTTCTATATACCAATAATAAGCAATTGGAAAAAGAGTGCAGGGAAGTGCTCCCATTCAAATTGCTACAGAAAAAATCTTGGAATAAAGATTTTGTCTGACTAAAGACACCAAAGAGCTCTACAATGAAAATTTTAAATCATTAAAGAAAGAGATCGAGGAAGACACCAGAAGAGGGAAGCAAATCCCATGCTCATGGATTGGAATGACCATCCTACCAAAAGCAATATATAGGTTCAATGCAATCCTAATCAAAATCCCCCATGACATACTTCACAGAATTAGAAAAAAAAAATCCTTAAATTCATATAGAAGCACAAAAGACCCCAGATAGCCAAAGCAACCCTGAGCACAAATTGCAATGCTGGGGTGGAATACTATATCAAATCTCAAAGAATACTACAGAGCTATAGTCATAAAAACAGCATGGTACTAGCACAGAAATAGACATATATCTCAACGGAACATCATTGAAGTCCCAAACCTAGTACACATAATTTCAGCCACCTGATATTTGACAAAGGTGCCAAGAACACACAATGGAGGAAAGACAGTATCTTCAACAAATGGGGCTGGAAAAACTGGATCTCCACCTGTAGAAGAATGAAACTAGATCCTTATCTTTCACTTTGTACAAAAGTCAACTCCAAATGGATCAAATACCTTGTATTAGTGACTTTTCTGTTGCCGTGATAGAAACACTAACCGAAGCAATTTGGAGAAGGAAGAGTTTATTGAGTTTATGGTTCCAGGGGAATTTCTGTCTGTCATGGCAGGGAGGCATGGTGGCTGGAGGTGGATGGAGCAGGAGCATCTGAAGTGAAGCTCTCACATCATGATGTAAGCACAGGAAGCAAGAGAACAACTGGAGATCTGGCAAGGCTTAAGAATTCTCTAAGCCCACCCCCAGTGATGTGCTTCCTCCAGGATAGCCACATATTCTAAACCTCCCAAAACAGGGCCATCATCTGGGGACAAAATGTACAAATACTTGGAGCCTATGGGGGACATTTTCATTCAAACCATCACAGATCACAATGTGAAACTGGAGACCCTGAAACTATAAAATACTGGCAGACTTATAAGATATAGGTGTAGGAAAGGATTTTTTTTATTTAATAACCACATGGTTAGAAAAAGCATTTCATTACAGCTTTAACATAGTAACACACACCAGAGCAAGGATACATCTCTTTCAAAAGTGGATGTAAATTTTTAGGTTCACAATTGAATTAATACAGTTATACAATATTGAACTCAGTATAAAC
>NW_008352891.1:2651061-2651806 GCF_000622305.1 Nannospalax galili
TTGATGCTGCTAACACTTAGATGTTTGCACATACATCATTAATCTCTATGTATCTGATTATTACTAGTCACAGTCAGTTACACTCAGATTCTTGGTACCTGCGTATGGATATAAAGTCATCAGGTAGATGTTAATGGTATTGTTTATCACCTCTACTAATTAAAATTATTTCTCTTACATATATACTCATAAACTGGTATTCACTATACCATGACAAACTGTTAATTGAAGAAAGATAAACATTGACCATCCATCCTTTTCTTTTGTGGTTACTAGTCAATGAATTGGCCCCCACAGTTCAAAGTTACTTCAATAAAATAGGCTAGCAGAATTCTGAAGGTTTCCCCTTTTCTAAACCGCTGCATCTGTAAGCTGACATTTTTTTTTTTAATTAGAAGAAGCATTTCATTACAACAGCATTAACCTATTCAATAATATTTTTCTGAGCTAGGGTACACCTCTTTCAAAATTGGCTGTACATTTTTAGGTTTACAGATGAATTATTATGCTTGTACAATCTTTTACTCATTATAAACTCCATAAGACATAAAATTAAATGAGGTTTTAACGTTTAAAAAAGATCTCCACTTCATTGTGAAAATACACAGTTTCATAAAGAAAAATTCATTTTAAGGCAATTGACATTGAGACATTTTCACATGCATTTCTAATCTCTCTATATATATGACTATTACTGGTCACAATCGCTTACTTTCTGAGTTACTTGGCATCTGAGTATGAATAT
>NW_008352891.1:2652107-2704220 GCF_000622305.1 Nannospalax galili
GTGAAGGGATCGGAAAGGATTTTTTAATCAGACAGAAGTTGCTCAGGAATTAAGGTCAGAAATCAATAAGTGAGACCTCATTAAACTAAAAAGCTTCTGTATGGCAAAAGAAACAATCAAAAAAGTGAAGAGAAAACCCACAGAATGGGGAAAAAAATTCACCAGTGACACCTTTTGAAAAAAACTCCTATATAACATCCAGAATATATAAAGAACTCAGAAAACAGAGAAGCAAGAAACCAAATGATCCAATTAAAAGATGTGCTAAAGATCTAAACAGAGAGTTCTCAAAGGAAGAAATAAAGATGACTAAGAAACATCTCAAAAAGTGTTCAACATCATTAGTAATTAGGGAAATGCAAATTAAAACCACCCTAAGGTGTCATCTTATACCAATAAGACTGGCTAGGATAAAGAGAACAAATGACAACAAATGCTGGTGAGGATCTGGATAAAGGGGAGCACTCATTCAGTGCTGGTGGGTTTGCAAACTCATGCAACATGCACCCTTTATGGAAAACAGTGTGGAGAACTCTTAAAAAACTACAAATGAACCTACCATATGACCCGTTTATACCACTCCTTGGCATATACCCAAAGGACTCATCCTATTGCAGAGACACTTGTACATCCATGTTTCTTGCTTCTGTTTGCACAATAGCTAAGGGATGGAAGTAACCTAAGTGTCCCTCAACTGACACGTGGTTAACAAAAATGTGGTATATTTACACAATGGAATTCTATTCAGCAGTAAAGAAAGATGAAATAATGAAATTTGCAGGTAAATTGATGGATCTAGAACCTGTTATACTAAGTGAAGTAACATAGATTCTGAAAAATAAGACATAAAAGGCATATGACATATGTTCTCCCTCATTTGTGGATCCTAGGACTAAATCCTTTTAAATTCCATGTCCTTTTCATAAGATGATGCTGTACAGCAGTCTCTTCTGCATGAAATAACTTCCATCATCACGACTTCAGCTGAGCCTGATCACTAAATATCATCACAATTGGGCTTGTTGATGCATGTGAACCTTCGTTACAGGAGGGGCAAACAGGGTCATTGGACCCTCCTGGAGTATCCATCCACTCTTCCCAGCCAACTATATGTAATTTGGCCCTAATCACACATGATCTCCTGGATTTGGAGAGGACTAAAGTATACAATCTGGTGAAGGCTAGGAAAACAAGGCTTTACCCATTCTGGGTAAAGGCTTTCCAGTGTACATACTCTCAGATCATTCACACACCTCAGCAACCCCTCAGTTATCTCGGTAAGTAAGCTCAGTAAATTCATTGGTTCCCCAGTAAAACATTAATCAAACATTGGCTTGACATTAGAAGCCTAAAAGAGAATAAGCATTGTTTACTATCCCCAGGAAAAAAATTCTTACAACAATGGAAAATTTATTTGTTAATGCTATTATGTCTCATAATTATTTTTTAAAATGAGAATGTAAAAGATGTTAAATGAATATGGGAATAGAGATATTTTCCAAAACTGACAGAAAAAAATGAGAATGCCTAAGCAAGTGATGAAGGTCTGTTTAGGTTTGTTATATACAAAGGATGAGACAAAAATAATATACACATAATCTTAAAAATTATAAGGTCATCGTTTAGTCAACTAGTATAAGGAATAAAATATATATCTAATCAAGATTTATCTGAGAACATTTGGTTTTTCACCCAAGCTTTATCTACATAGCACATGGTAATTAAATGTACCAGACTGGTGGAACTAACCTTTTTGGATGTTTAACAGCCATACTTTAAAGTCTATACTAATCTAGTCAGAGGGACTTAAAGGACAGTTTTTGTCCCTTGCCCTCCAAGGTCGATCAAGTTCCTGGGGACTAAGGAACATCTCTCAAAATGTCCTATAACTGTGGTGAGTCACTTGTCCTCTTGTTCAGGGAAGTCATAGAGACTCCACCAGATGAACCAGCATCCAGTCTACAAAGAAGAGGGTCAACTCAGAAGAAACATTTCATCCATGCTTCCAAGTGAAGCCAGCCATGGTCGATCAGGACCTTTGACTTAGTGTCACATAGATGGAACTGGTAAAAGAAAGGAGCAAGGAGCTCCTCCCAAGCCCTTGTGACCCCTGAGAAACAGATCCTCAAATGACTTTAAGTGTAAAAATAAATTGATTTCTTTTGGCCAACTGTATGGTCATAAACACTCAAAAGCAAAGTATAATCAAAGAGTAAAGTCATCAGAATATTTCTTTAAGAGTTCAAGGGATTGTACTTCCCAGACACATAAAAAGTTATTTAGACAATTATTTCTCATTGGTGATTTTGTTCCTAATCAGAAAGTGCTGCTCAGATGTAAAACTTTAAATCTTGGTCTCCAATACTGTAGTGCCCACCTGTAGCTAAGGGAGACAACCAGCTATTGTTCTAAAATGATGACTAAACATGTTTTCTCCCTCTATCTAGAAGCCTTTGAGAGGGAACTGACACTGATTCTAACCACTCCAACAGCTATCAAAATACCTGAAAGCAAATCCTGAATCCATAACTTTAGAGTCCAGCCTTGGCAGTCAAAAGAAAAATGAGGAAGAATCCAATAAAGGGATGTTTTTGGAAGCCCTTGTCAAGAAATTCCAATGGACTCTGGTATAAACATTTGAAAACTGCCCTGTTCTTTTTTCTAGTTCCCTGTCTAGAACTTGTAATGCTAATTACTCTTGCCTTTACTTCTCCTTCACATCTCCTATTCATGATTCAAGGACTTTTCTCCCTAGAGATAAGAGTTATGTATGCAACATGGGAGTCTTTTAGATAGACCCACTTGAAGGGGTACTCCAATTACCTCACCCTGCGTCCCTGTTCAGCATGGAAGAAGCCAGAGCAGTCTGTGTCCTGATTCTCTATCCACAAGTTGGGTAACCTCTTCAGAGAATGGTATGATAAGAATAAGAGGTAGGAACTGGCTAGGCAGTTACGGTAAAAAGACCCCAAAGAAAAGCAACCAGTTTCTTGGCTAAAAGTCACAGTGTCCTTGCCCTCTTAGCATCATACTACATTCTAAAAGCCAAAAATGTCAAAATTATTTGGGAGCTTTTATCTAATCCTTAAAAGATTTTAGGGTTTACCATCTCAGAGGGGGCAGGATTAGAGTAGGAAAAAGGCCCCATTAAAAAAAGAAGAAGAAAGAGTACATGAAGTTATCAGAAAAAAAAAGTGATGGGGAAATATGGGAGGAGTTGGAGGATGGGGAGTGGGCATGATCAAAACACCTTATACGCATGTATGAAATTCTCAATAAATTATTTTTTTAAATTAAATTAAATTAAATACAAGTCTTATATGCCTATACACAATGTACTTTGTGAATCCACAAAAAAAGGAATCTTGTTTTGCTAGCCAAGATACACTTATAACATAGCAAGAAACATCCTTTAAAGAAAAATGACATAGAATTCCCAGTCTCCTGGTAAAATATAGTTTTAAATATTTTATTATTTGACTGCAATTTAATTTATCATTGATCCAGATAACAGTGAGCCTCTGAAATCTTCCACTGGTCTTGATTTTAAAAACACTTGCACATAAGCAAGGCTCTCAGACTGGATCTCAGAATGGTTTCCCTTCTCACCTGCAGCGTGTACTGGAAAAAAATCTTCATAGAATTTTCATTAGCTAAAAGAGCTTAATAGAAAGAAGAGAATCAAAACTCAGTCTTAGATAAAGATGACCATGCAAACTTTGATGGAGCGACCAGCCCCCGCTTCTCACTGGAAGCATGGTGTGTTGGATCTCCATTTCAAAGGGACTTGAGTTTGAATCTCTCAGGTTTCTACTCTTCATTCTTCACTCTTCACACTGTGCTCATTTATGCCAATCAGTGTATCATTGATGTCTCTCTCCGGATATTTATATTTTGATGTTTCAAGTAATAATTATGATGTCTTTCCCACTAGGTCATTACAGAAACTAGCCATGTTGATACATCAAAGATACTTAGCAAAATCCCCAGTATGAATAATTATGCTAGTTACCACAATGGTTAGAAAACTAAGACAAGGTGGGGATGTCAGCAATGTTGCACATGGGCAGGGGCAGGAAGTCTTTGCTCCTCTGAGGGCAGTGACAGCACGTGGCGTAAGGTGAATACTCAGGAAAGTCTGCAACAAAATTGCCCAGGAGAGAAAACACAATCAAATGTGAATTCTCTTTTATATGCAAGGTTACACTACTAAGAAAGTAAGGGAGGTCTGCTAAGGCCAGGAGCCAAAGGACAAAACTACAGGGAGGCAAGTGTCTCTGAGAGGCCAGAGAAATACTCTGGGATCTCAGAGCAATGGAGCCACCAGCCCTGCCTGAAGAGGGGAGTGAAAGCACATTCCCTGGCATTCAGGCTCCTAAGCCAGACCTGACTTTGGAACTCACACATATCCATAAAAGCAAAGAAATCACCACCCCAAAATCCACAAAACTCAATTTAAATAGTACTGACTAGGGGCTGGAGAGATGGCTCAGCAGTTAAGAGCACTAACTGCTCTTGCAGAGGACCCGGGTTCGATTCCCAGCGCCCACATGGTGGCTATGAACCATCCTTAACTCCAGTTCCAGGGGAATCTGAAGCCCTCTTCAGACCTCCATGGCATTGCACAACACAGGTGCACTCACACACATGCAGACAATACACTCATATACATAAAATAAAAAGGATAAATAAAATATTAAAAATAAATAAATAGTACTTACTAAATATATTCACCCAATAAAAAAGATGAAACTTAGAAACATCATTAACTAATGTCTCAAAGAATGATCAAAACAGAATATGACAGCTGGTCCCATACTCAAGCTCATATAGACAGCAGTAAATGAACTCTGTGTGTGGTGGGGAGAATGTTGGGAAGGAAAGGTGTGGTTGGGAATAGGGAGGAATTGTAGAGGGGGATGAGAATAGGGGTGGATTTGATCAAAACACGTTATACACGTGTATGAATACTAAATAAAATATTTTAAAGAGTGTGAAACACAAACTAAAAGTAACATCTAACTGAAAGAGTGAAAATTAGTTGTAGCAAGAGACAGCAGAACTGTTCAGCAACATATGACAAATACTTAATAAGTTTCACAAATAAAATGTGGATAAAATGAGAAAGGGAAAGAAATTTTCTAAGCTGAAACCAAAGAACAGCTCCTCTGCTAGAGCCCCCAGAAGGACTTGACCCTGCTTACAGGGTCAAAACATTAAGACTGATTTTGAACTTTTGATTTTCAGAACTGTATGGTAAAATTTTATGTGTTTCAAGCTACTAAATTTATGGTAATTTCTAACAGCACCAAGAGTTACTAATGCATGATTTGATTTCATTTCATGAAAACATATACAAAATCTAGAAATAAGATACATATACTGGCTAGTAAAAAAATGGAAAAAAATTAAAATGCATTGCTCCATGATTAGTTAAAGGGATAGACTGTGAGATTGTTTTAAAAGATTTTTATGATTTGTATACAACTTATAAAAGTACAAGGATAGGAGAATATAGTCCCTGTAACATAAACGCTTATTAAAAAGAGATCATTTATGTATACACCAAGAAATAATGATAAAAGGTTAAGTGAAAAAGTATGAATGTGACAATATCTTTCAAAACAAAAACAAGAAAATCCAAATGAAAGCACAAACAGTGTAAGTTTGAGTTAATGAACACAAAATCATAACCTCTCAATTTCAAGAAAGGCAATATTTTCAAGTAAATATGAACGTTTTACTTTAAGTATTCAATTTGAAGATTATAGAATACGTTTCAAAAGGTTTTTTTGCTTGTTTGTGTTTGTTTCTTTGTTTGTTTGTTTGTTTGTTTGATTGATTGTTTGTTTGTTTTAGACAGGGTCTCCCTAGTCCCAGGCTGTCCGGAAGTCACTATGTGTACCAGGCTGGGCTCAAGATCCGCCTGCCTCTGCTTTCTGAGGGCTGGAATTAAAGGCCCACACCACCACACCTGGCATAATTCTCAAAGGTTTTTAAAGAGCACTGTCATTTTTATCACAGCCTTATATCAGAATGCAGTTTGGAAATCAATTACATCAAATATTTATTTAAGGAAGCATATTTATAATCTACTGTTCAGTGGTTAAGGAATCAAAAATTAAATCGTGATGGAGACGCACAAAGACACAGGTTTGACCTTGCAAGTACAACACTAAGAGAGAGTGGAATATTGGATGTGGGACCTGGGGTCCACAATCCAACAGGACAATGAGGGATGTGGGAAGCTCTAGACATGCACTGGACGTTTGCTAATCCATATTCAACAGAAAGAAGAAAAATTGCTGAATACCAATGAAAAGTCAAGTTTCTATAGAATAAAGGCTTAAATGCGAATGGCAAAACTAAAACTTGGAGCTGGGGAGACAGCTCATTGGTGAAGAGGGCTTCCTGCTCTTGCAGAGGACCAGAGTTCCATTCCTAATACCCACATCAAACTGCTCACAACTGGCTGTGACTCCAGCTCTAGGAGCTCTGACACCCTTTCTGGCCTCTTTGGGAACCTCCACACACATGCACACACACATGTGCACACACACACAAATATGAAATTATCAGCACAGTCTGTGAAAGGCACTGAGACATAAAGTAGGCATTCCTTTAAAAGAAAAAACATTTTTAAAAATTAGATGAAGAGGGCTAAAGCTGTAGCTTATTGGTAGAAGAACAATCACTCTGCCTCACATGTCCAGGTGACAGATTAAATCCCCAGAAACACTGAAGAAAATAAAAGAAGAAAATATTGATGAATTTTGCTAATTAAAAATTAATAATGGTGCACACAGTCACACATACATGGGCATACATGCATGAACACACACACACAAACACAGACATACACAAGCAAAGTGAAGAGGTAAATAAAGTATAGGAAATTGTATTTCTAACCCTAAGTCAAATACAGAGCCTGAACAGAATAAATATTCAAAAGTTAATTGTTGAATTAAGAGGAATGGAAGAAAGGAAGAAGGAGAGGAGAAGAGAAAGCGAAGTTGCGTGTTAGTTCTTCTCTTATGACTCATCTTCAGTGGGATGCTGGATTTCGTCAGTACACAAGACATCCATTCACGGAGGCACTAACACTGTCTCTAATGGTTCTTTCTAAAATCATTTGTTTGGATGGATGCTAGGTAGGAATTACAGTGTCTAGCCATAGGGTGTGTTAACAGTGCTTGGTGCCCCTCTGACAGAGAATACACCACAAGGAGATCAGCAGCAAGGACAAAGGGGTCTGATGCAGTAGGCTCGTGCCAGCCTCTCACTGTGTGATCGTGTCCCTGATGCTCAGTTCCATGTTAGTGAACCTTGTGTAACGTATAGTACACAGGTTCAAAGTGAGAACTAAGTGCATTTTAGAACACATGCCTAAAACTTTCAGGACAGTACCTGATACTCACCCACCACTCAGCTGTCTCTTTTGTCCCTAAGCTAGTAAGACTCTACACTTCACCCATACCCACACACTGCCAGGTGTCCACATCTTCCCCAGGGTAGATAAGCAGCTGAAAGCGTTCAGGAACCAGAGCCCTTCCCATCTCCCCATCCTCTTGAATGAACACCTCAGTGTCAGCCAGGAATTGGTCTTTTGAGTAGACCTTTCTTTAAACTGAGGCCCAAAGTGACTGTAGCATGCAGTTAGAATTCCTAACATAGGAAATATTTCCCACTGTGCTGCCTGGGTGGGTAATTCCCTGACCAAGATGAAACAGGGACCTTCAAAGGAGCCTCCAAGGACTGAAGGAAATGTTTTCTCTGGCTCTGGACTCCAGCCCTGGCTTAACAGGAGACTTTAGGAAAACACTGACCACAGATTTTTATTTGCTTTTCTGTGGACTGTAACTTAGTCCTCAGGACTGAGGGTGGGTTTTTTTCTCCTTACATAACTGTTTTTATTTTTTATTTTTTGAGACATTATTTATTTATTAACAGGAAAGGTCGTCTTTGTGGCCTTATAACCTGGACCAACTATCTAAATGAAGACAGGCTGGAGAGTCTCCATTCTGAGATGGGTTGATAGACATGCAGAAGAGAACAATGTGCTGTTTGACATCCAACTTTCATTCAGACATACACATACTTGTAAGCACATACATGCACGTGTATACACACACACACACACACACACACACACACTGTGCAAAAGCAGGAAAGAAACTGAGGAGAAGACTGCAGCATCAGTGATTTCTTCCAAATATTTATCTTATTTTTTGCTGATCTGACAGGTTGGTTTCCATAGAAACCTAGAGTGGCCTGGATAATAAGTGAAGTTAATTTCAGAGAGGTCTGCAGAACATTTTCAATGAAAATTCCTTCTTTTCTCCTAGGAACCACAGTCCCTGGACTCCAGGAAATATTCATGTACAAGAAATTAGAAGCAAAGATATGCTTTAACTAGGAAAGAAAGAGAAATGTCCTGATACCTTGAATTTTGAGATTACAAGGTTAGTGATAGGAGAAAATATTTGTTATCTTGTGTTGTTTTTGGCAAAATGGAAAGACAAAATATCTGGAAACAAAAGATTATTCTGTCCCCTACATCAGAGATCAAATTGATTTGTGGACTAGGAATAAGTGGAAGGTGCGAAATTAGAAGAGGTAAAACTGAAAGAAAATGTGGACAGAAAAAAGAGCAGGGATATTGTAGAAATTCAAATAGTCATTCAAGTACATATAAGCATGAATTTACTAAATTGTCCCGTAACTGTGGCTCAATAGAAACTACAAATTGACATATCAGTCACCTATGGCCTAGCTGTCAAGAAATGTATGTTTATCAAATTCTGTGCCTGAGCAGAGCATGGTGACATCCTGTGATAAGGTGATAGGGACTGCATGAGAAAACAGAGGAACTTTACTGACTGCTCTCTTTGGGCTTGGAAAAGTGGGGTCTGGAGACTATCTCATTCCTTGAAAGGGATGATGTCAGAGTTCAGCCTCCAAGCACAGGCAGGTGCTGGTCCCTAGCATGGGAAGTTGGAGTGGAAGCCAGAGACAGACTACATGGAGAAACAGGAAAGTAGGACCGGAAGTAGCCTGAAGAGGCACAGCACAGAATGAAGTTGGAGGTCAGAGTCTGAAGGAAGGTGAGTCAGAAAGCTCGATAAAGACCAGGATGTGTTTAGACTTGGGAGTTTCTGTCTTACACCCTTGGTCACAAGGAACAGTTGAAAGTCATGAGTGGCAGAACAGTCAGAAGTGTTTCAGACCATCATGGGAGTAGACCTGTGAAGAATGCCTGGGCAAGTCTGAAGACAGCAGAAATGCTCTGTAACACCCTGTGGAAAATGCTTGTCTCTCTGTAGCACATCAGCTTTGTGAATGAAGAGTTGCTGCTGTACTTCTAGGCCTAGAATCTAGCACATTGGAGACTCTCCAAAGACACATTTTGAAAGAAAGACTAATTTGTTTTGTTTTTTGAGACAATGTCTTATATATCCCAGACTGACCTTGAATTTCTATCTAGTTAAGGATACCCTTGAACTTCTGATCCCCCTGACTCCACCATCTCTGGAGTTTTTTGATTAGAGGCGTGAACTACCATACCCAGTGTATGGAGTGTTAGAGATGGAACCCAGGGCTCTATGCGTACTAAGCAAGCACTCTACAAACTAAGCTACATCCCTAGACCAAAAGAGTAATTGTTAAGACAGAATTCTAAAAGAGCCCATGATTTGCCACCTAGTGGCAGTTCCTATAAGTTATATTGCAGGTTCAAAGAGATTTTGAAGATGTAATTAAAGAGAACAAGTCAGATGAGCTTAAGGTAGGGGAGATCATTCAAGTGGATCTAATTTAATGATGAGTCCTTAAAACCTGAGAGATTTCTCCAGGTAACTGCAGAGGAGAAGATAGTTGGGGAGAGGAGAAGCAAATTTCTGGTTTTAATTTTTTTATTTATTTTTATTTTTATGTGTGTTTTTTCCCTGCCTGTATGTAAATGTACTCATGTGTGCAGTGCCCAAAGAGGCAAGAAGGCATCAGGTACCCTGGGACTGGAGTTACAAAAGATTGTGAGTTGCCACGTGGATGCTTGGAACTGAAGCCAGGTTCTCTGCAAAAGCACCCATACTCAACCACTAAGCCATCTAATCAGCCCCAAGAAGCACAATTCTATCACTAAGACAAATGGTTCATTAACAAAAACCCCAAAGCAGCCTCTGAAGCTAAAAGTTGTGCCTAGTTAGCATCCAGCAGGAAGATAGGTCCTGAATCCTAAAGGGAGCTGAATTATGACCATGTGTGAATGGCTTGGGAGAAGATACTGCCGCAGGGCCTCTAGATAGCCCAGTGGACACAGATCTTGGCTTTGGTCCTGTGATTGAACACCAGCCAATCTGCCTGGTGTTCTTGACCCACACAAATGTGATTGTTGTGTGAGTATTATATACATGGACTGAGTAAGTTATAAGACAGTAAGATAAAATAAGCAAATTTCAAAAAAGTATACCATAGTGTGAGTCCCTTTTTTATTTATATGCTCATGGAGTATTTAGGAGAGAGCAGAAGAAAACCAGCTGTAGTACATGCACAGAGATGTCAGCAGTGGGCTTTTACGTTGGTGAATGAAGTTAAGCTCAAGAGAATTTCAGCACTGTATGTATAGGAAATCAGGCAACTCCTTATTTTATGGTCTAGACAACATAGAATAAACTCAGTTTTTCTTTTTTCAGATTTATTTTATTTTTATTTATGGGGGTGTGTATAAATGTTAATGCAGAGCCCAAAGAGGTCAGGCGAGGGAGTCAAACTCGCTCGAGTTGTGAGCCATGGAATGTGGATATCAAATTCAAGTCCTCTCCAAGAGCAGCAAGCATTCAACCACCCAGCCTTCTCTCCAGCCTCAAACTTAGTTATTCTTCAGGGTCTATTTACAGTCCACCTGACCATCAGAAATAATGTCTCCTTGCTGCCTGTTCACAAGAAACAGACTTATGACGTTGAGATCTGATGAAAGCTGGGTTTCAAAAACTACCCTTACTACTTGTGTTTCAAAATTGAGTGATTCAAATCAGCTCCCTTTTTTTAAATTGCTTCACATCTAAAATCGGAGTGACAATCCGTCATTATGAAGGTAAAAATTCCCAGAAGTTAGTACAGTTATTAGTGACCTCTCACAATATCCCAAAGGAGGTACAGACAGGATTATAGTTCTTATACTTATCAGCACGAAACTGCTGCAATAGTTCCTTCTTTGGTTGTTTCTACAGGTTTTCTGTGAGCATGCCTCAATACTGTCTGGTGCCTAACACAATGCCTGGTACCTATAACTTTAGTAAGGTGAAGATCAAAGTTTAGCTTTTTTTATACAAAATTTTAGGAATTTCGTTCAATATATTTTGGGCATATTTAGACCCCTTCCACTATCTGTACCCCTCTTATACACCTATACTGATTTTCATGGACTCTGTCATATATATTAAGGCCTTTTGAGCTATGTCCCTAAATGTCCTATGGTACGTGTTCATTTGCTGGAGCCTGGTTAACCGATCTAGTACATACCCTTAAAGAAAACCAACTTTCCCTCTCTCAGTAGATGTTGCAGTATAGATGTGTTACTTAGGGGTAGGCACCTCAAGGACACTTATTCTCTGTGTTTGATCAGTTGGTGAACTTTGTTATGGTCTCAATCTATTGTAAAAAGAAGCTTCTTTGATGAGTAGTGAGAGATACACTTGCCTGGATGGATGGATAGACAGACAGACAGACAGACAGACAGACAGACAGACAGATAGATAGATAGATAGATAGATAGATAGATAGATAGATAGATAGATAATAGATAGGTGTGTGGATACATATTTAGGCTACAGTAAAAATTACATTGGTCTAGTGGTGTAACAAAATTAGGATTGCCCTAAAATCTATGACCTCTTCAGTCATGTGTATTTGGCTGTTTACAGTACTAAAGATGAGTTCCCCCTCATTGAGCCTACCTTAAATCCAATTAGATAACTGTTCATTGGCCCCAAAATAAAAGTGCCACTACTGCAGTAGTAGAGAATATTTGTTCTCTGGTCATCACTGTGTTTCACAGATTTTACAGCTGGTTAGAATCCTTGGTTGGTTTTCCCTTTTGGCAGTTTGCATAACATTTTCTGATACTATGTAAACTAGTCTTCAGGCAGGAAGCTTCCAGGTCAGTTCTAGCTCGATTGCTCCAAGTCCTGTGTCTGAAGCATGTCCTGCCTTCAGCAATAGGGTTTTAACTTCAACTTCTGGGAGACAATCTAGGGCTGTGGAAATAGCCTGTGTTATTTTGGGGAGTCTCTTTGTCTATCCTGACCAACAACTAGAAGGGAGGTTCTCCCTGTCTGGCACTATGTTTGTTGTTATATAGCCTTCAGCTATACGTGTGTGTGTGTGTGTGTGTGTGTGTGTGTGTGTGTGTGTGTGTGTGTGTGTTTCCGTAGGCTTTTGAACTAATACATTTTCCTCTGGAGTTTCAAACCATCTAAGCATTATCTCTCCTCTCTCTCTCCCTATATAATCTCCTCTCTTCCCTCCCCAATTAAAGTCCCTGTTTTCCGCATCTCCCCCTTGATAACACCTGTCTCCTACTTTCCTACTTTCTCCAACTCCTGCTGCTTCTATACCCCTATGGCTCCTTTCCATTTTCCTGGCTCCTGCAGGTACAACAGGATATATATTCACAACTGAGGATTTGGAGCTAAAATCCACATATGAGAGAGACCATACATCATTTATTTGTCTGAGTCCGTGTTGTTTGTCTGAGTCTGTGCTACTTTGCTGAGTATAATGGTTTCTAGTTCTATACATTTACCTGCAAATTTCATGATTATGCAAATGTGCCACATTTTCACTATCCATTCATCAGTTGAGGGACATATAGGTTGTTTACATTTCCTAGATATTTGTGAAAAGAGCAGCAACAAACATGACTGAACAAGTATCTCTGTTGGGTCCTTTGGGTATATGCCAAGGAATGGTATGCAGGAGAGCTTTGGTTGTCAATTTGACACACCTGAGCAGAGTAGAGCCTCAATTGGTCAATTGCTTCCATTGGACTGGCCTGAGGCTATGTCTGTGGGGCAGCTTCTTGATTACTGAGTGATGTGAGAGGGCCCAGCCCACTGTGGGTGGTGCCACCCCTGAGCAGGTGGGCCTATGTTGTATAAGAAAGCAGGCTGAGCGCAGGCCAGGGGAGCAAGCCAGTAAGCAGCACTCTTCCATGGCCTGTGTTTCAGTTCCTGCCTCCAGATTGCTTCCCAGAGTTCTTACCTTGGGTTCCCTGATGAGCTGTGACCCAGATGATGTAATCTAAAACAAACCCTTTCCTCCCCAAGTTGGTACTGGTCAGAATGTTTTATCACAGCAATCAAAGGCAGTATAGAACAAGTAATATAACTGAATCATACTATAGACCTATTTTTATTTTTTAACAACTTCTCCACACTTATTGTCACAGTCGTTACACCAGTTTGTAACCCAACCAGCAGTGAATGAAGGTTCCCCTTTCTCCACATCCTCACCAACATTTGGTGTCATTTCTCTTAATCTTAGCCACTCTGACTGGGGTTAAGATGAAATCACAAAGTAGTTTTGATTTTCATTTTCATAATCACCAGGGATATTGAACATTTTTAAAGGTATCTCATCCATCTCTATTTCTTCTTTTGAGACCTCTCTGTTCAGATCCATAGCCCATTTTTAAATTGGGTTATTTGTTTTCCTGCTTCTGTTTTCTGAGTTCTTTGTATATTCTGCATATTTATCCTGTGTCAGATATGTAGCTGGTGAAGATTTTCTCCCACTTTTATGAATTTCCTCTTCATCAGTTGGTTGTTTCTTTTGCTGTACAGAAAATTTTCAGTTTAATGTGGTCCTGTTTGTCAACTGTTGAGCAAATGAAGTCTGATCGTGAGAAGAGAACAGAGTTACAGGAGAGAGGTGCAGGAAAGGGCTTTCTAAGAAAAGTTTAGTTCTTGAGACAATGCAGCCTGCAATCACAGGACACCACCACGAGATGTCAGTGTTAATAGGAGAGTGAGGCATTTCGGGACTACTCCAGACCATCCCTCTTCTGATGCTCCAGGGAAAACACACAATTGCATGATTCTGAAGACAGAAAGCAAACTGCTAGCAATTTTCTCACCTCCCTGTGTGGGTAAATGCCTTAACAACACAATTCCTGATTTACAGAGAAAAGTATCCTTGCTGGGCTTGTAACCCTAAACAAAAACCCAGGAGACCTCATTTGGAGACAGTTCTACAAGCACAGATTTTTTTTTTTTTTTCCATCCTACCATGAATCTGCATCTTTGTGCCTGGGTAGGGAGTCTGTATGACTAAGAGGCTGCCGAGTCAAATCCTGGTTCCTTCTCGTTATTTTTGCATCTGTGCAAATATATCAAACTTTCTACGCTTTGTTTTGTCATGTGAAGAAAGAAAAGAACCAATATAGAGCCTGCAGATGGCAATGACCACCACTGAGAATTCAGCAGGCAACATCCTCGATAAGACTAGTTTTTGGTGTGTCCTGAAATCATAGACGAAGATTTCTGTTATAGTTCTGGAAGGATTTGGACACCAAGCCCACAAAAACTTAACTTGTAGCATTCTAAGGGGTCCACCAACTCTCTGGAAAAGGTTACCTGGTCCCCAATGGTAATTTTCTCTTTCCAAAACACTTTTTGAGCACAGGGGTTGATCTTCACCAGACTCTTAAAAAAAGTTATAAGTGTGATTGTCTCTCTTGCTTCCTGTGGTCTCCATAAAAAACTCCAAGCAGAGTATTCCAGGCCCATAAAAATGTCCTCAGCCGGTTTCTCATTTGCTTTAATGACGTTTTCTTATTGACGGTGGCATTGTTTCTCTGGGGAAAGTGTTGTGAGACTGGTTTTCCCCCCCTCCCCAAAATAGCTGGTGTGAAAGGTCTCGAAGCAGGAATGCAGAGTTATGGCTCTCTTCCCACGAAAAGCTATATCCTCCGAAATACGGAAATAGCACCAGGCAGTAGACCCACGTATCAGAAACACCCCCCATGGAGAAGACCGTGCTCAAGGTGCCCAGCGCTGTGTTCTTTCCTGAGCCTGGGAAAGAAAGAACAGAGCAGACAATAGAGGAAATGTCAATCCTTTACATGCACTCTGTATACCAGAGGATTTAGGAGCTATGCTTTACAGATGAGGAAATCTTACTGCATTTTAGAAAGACACGCATAACTTTATTTAAAATAAGGTCTCACTTCACGAGCCCAGGGCACTTCAACGAAGTGTAGATCACACAGCCATGGGGATAAATAGCTCTGGGAAGAGGTACCATGCTGATACATGGGACTGTGAAAAGCACACGATGAGCAAATGTAGGGTGTGGGGAGTAATTTCAGATAGCAACCTTAGAATTCAGAGCACAGAAGGGCCCATCCTGACAAAGTTCTTCCTAGACACTGATTGGCTGAGGCTGGATCACCTCTTTATCATCTTTTCTTGAACACCTGCTCTCTATGGGACGCCTGTGAGACCCAGTCCTGCACTATCATGCACATCAGCACCCAAAGTAGTGCCTCCTGGAGCTCAGGAGGGCCACAGCTCTGAGCAGGGGCTATAAGGATGAGAGATTCACAACACACAGTAAACACATACAAATAGCCAGTAGGCAAGAAGGTGAGAGATAAATAAAAGACACACATGTTTCAGGAGAAGGGAGAACAGGATGCTACTGTGGCCTTATGGAGTCAAATAGTATTTCATGAGGTTCCTTTGGCCAACAGAACTTTCCTCTATTTCACAATTTCCTAAACAAGGTGTTGCTGCTCCAGTTGATGTTGTTTGGTTTTATACAGCAGAAGTGCTTTTGTGGCTGATTTTGGTGGCTTTGTTCTTGAATGGCTGGAGCATGTTCTCTAGGTTATCATAAAGACCTCAGGATAAATTGGCTCCTCTTCCTGAGTGCTTCAGTTTCCTAACCCCTAAAAATGACTAAAACACTACATCAGCAAGGTTTTAAAAATCTGTAGATTTTTAAGAGAATGGTTTAATGAAGATGATATTTGAAGCTTCCATCCCTTAATCCTGGTTTCTCAAGCCCAGGGCTCTTTCTCTGGAAAGGAAAGCAGCAGTGCATATGTACAGCCACCTCAGTTGAGCTGCTGATAATACCACCACCCCTGCTGTTCACTGTCTTCTCAGTAAGGTTTCCTCCTTCTTCAGTAATCCTGCTTGTTGAGTTTCCTGCCTCTGCCTTCACTGCTGTGATGGATGCCTATGTATCTTGTTTGTCCTTGAGTCCTCTTCTTCCTTCCCCCAGGAAATGACCTTCAGACACCATGGTTTGGGGAGGTAGCTGAGAAAAGTCTAACATTCAGGAAGATAAGGAACTCATCACTCTTCAGTATCATTTTGTTTCTAGATTATTCTATCAGACTCTTAGTCTCCCATCCCTCCCCGCAAATTACATTGCATCTGGGTGTCTAAGTCCTGCTCACAGCTGTGCCAGCGTCTTTTCCTTCCATCTGCCTGTTTGTTTTTCTTGGTGTTAGTTTGCAGTGTGCTATTTTGTATAAGCAAAATTATCCTTTCACGTCTTACCCGTTTCGACGGTTTCTGCTAGATGTTGTAAACGGCAGCATCTGTGGTGCTTGTCTCCTAATTATGTTTCCAGCCTCCTAAAAGGAATGGTAAGCAAGCAGATGAATGGCAATATGGAGCCTTCTGCACCCCTGACCTCCAGGTGGGCCTCCTCCCAAGCTCTCCAAAGCTTGCTGCAGAACACGAGTCATCGAGGCCGACTTGCTAAGATCATGTACTAGCTGCTGCATATAGAGATAATTATGACACAGATTTAAACCAAGCTCCTGGGCACATTTTTAACATAAATGAGTCATCACAACTCCAAAAGTCTGAGTCTGTAAGGAGATGCCTATCTCCTGTCTCCCGGTTCTGCTGGTGCACACACTGTTGCTTATTTTTAGACTAGTTTGGACAGCTGAATTAAAGTAAGAGCAACATGACAGAATTGAGAGTCAGGAAGTCTGGGTTGGAGGCACTGCACAGTTGCTAACATGTTGGGGTTGTAGATAGGCACTCAGACTCCTTTGGCCTTCATTGCCAAATCAGTTTAAATTAGCAAGTGAACAAGATGGTTCCTGAAATGAGCAGTACAGATGTGATCAATCATTGATCATTGTAGCCATGATTTACTCCAGTGAGCAAAAATAAGGAAAACTAACTATAGCTGTGTCTTAAGAGAGCACATAGTCCAGTCAGGGAAGACAAAGATGGAGATGCAGATGGTCTCTGTAGGGTAGATGCTAGCACAAAAGTAATAAAAGCCTTCACATTGTTTGTAGGGTTACATATTGCAGGAGTCAATAAGAATATTTTTGTAAAGAGCTAAATAACTACTATTTCGGAGTTTGTGATCAATGCAGCCTCTGTTGCAACTGTCCCTCCGCCATGGTGGTAGGCTAGCAGAGGCAAGCAAACCAGTGAGCATCACCGTGCTCCAATACAACTGCACTAAAACAAGAGGCTGTGGCTAGACATGGTCCCCAACTGCAGTGTATGCACCCCACCCCGATGCTTTCACAGATAAGTCTCTGAGGTTCATCATCAGAGGTTAGTCCATTCTGTTACAAGAAAGACAAAACAAATCCTCAGGAAGGCTCAAAGATACATGTGAGAAATGAAATCCGATGGCTCACTTTCAAAGGTGATTTGAGCCCATTCAAGTCCAGCTCAAATGAACAGAAAACACTAGGCCCCTGGTAATGTCTGCTATTTTAGCTATCCTCACCACTCTAAGTTACCACACACACACACACACACACACACATAAAAACCACACCTGAACTAGAAATTTAGAGAAGAAAATTACTAACAGTCAAGTTTGCCTGCAAGGTCATGCACCTGATATGCTTTAAAATTAACAGAATGTTAAACTTAAGGATGAACTACATAGCATTTATATGAGAAAAAAGGCAAACTTAGGCAAAAGAAGGAAAGGTAAGACCCAGATGAAGCATAAGGTTGAACCTCTGATTACTCAGTAAGGGAAAAGCTATGAGGGGAGATGCATTAGGGTTTAAAAACTGCTCTCGGCACTCAACACACCTGCCTGCCTTTCTAAGCTGACACTCAGCTTGGAGAAGCCATAAAGTAAAGTGTCCAGCTTCACTACCCTGATTCTACAGTGCTCTTATCATGAAGCAAGGATCATTGCTTCTCAGGATACCGACCCTGTACCCCTACCAGTATCATCTTTAGCCTTTGTCCTCCTCATTCTCTGTACCCCAAATTCAAGGGGGTCTCATTGAATTTTGCTTCAACATCTGGATGGCTAATCTTGATCGTCAATTTGACAGGATTTAGAATTACCTGGGGGGAAACTATCCCTGGGTGTATCTGTGAGATATTTTCTAGATTAGATTAACTGAAGGTGGACGACCCACCAGAAATGAGGGTGACACCATCCCACAGGCTAGGGTTCTAAGCTTGAATAAAAGAGAGAAAAGGACCTGACAGCAGCATTCCTCACCCTGTTCTTGACTGTGGATACAATGTGACCAGCTCCCTCTAGCTCCTGATATCAGGACTTCCTGGCCATGGTAGACTGCATCATTGAACTGTGAGCCAAAATAAACCCTTCTTTAAGCTGCTTTCTCACCACACAAAGACAAATAACTGCACAGCATGGCAGACATCTCTGTACCTCATGCCATATTCCACATGGTACTTTGTCCTTTGCACCTGTACCTGTGACCTAGTGATCATCTATCACATTTCAGAGAGTAGCTGATGCCTCTTTCTCAATGAGTGTTTCCTGGATTTCTCAAACTAGGTCCACATGTGTGAATCTGTACACCCTAACTCCTATATGTGTCTCTAAAGCCCTTGTCACAACTGTAAATCCTCATTTGTTTCATACTCGGATCTTGTTTCTTCCCCTCCCTAAAAGTACAAGTTCTGTGTAAAGAGGGCTCATGCATATCTTCATATTTTAACCTCTACAACAGAGCCTGGAAAAGAACAAACCTTTAAGAAGTATTATTACTGGATGGGCAGTTGAATTCTGTAGAAGGACATACAGTTGTTCAACAATTGGAACCTAGGAGTGAAAGTGGCAGGTGACTGCAAATGTTCCTTAAAGAATGTGACACTGGGCTGGAAAGACAGCTGGGGCAGGTGTGGGCTGGAGCTTCCGGGTCTGACAACCTAAGTTCCATCCCAGAGACCCATAAGGTGGAAGGAGAAAAGAGACTCCAAGTTGTCTCTGAACACCACACACATTCCATGGCATGCACAACCCCCCTCACACACACATACATATGAACACATATGATTAATAAATAAAAGGAAAAATTAAATACAAACATGATAATCAGAGTTGGACTTTCAAGGATAAAAATAAGAGCAGGAGGGAACAGGTCAAGGCAAAAGACATTTTGCTCATCTGTACTAATTTTCCCTACCAAAGTTTAGAAATATTCCACATTATTTATTATTCCTAATACTAAATTGAGCTCTTTTAGAATTAAGAACCATATTTAAACATTTTTCTTATTCCATCAGTGCTGAGCAATATGTCAAGACTATTACCAGGTTATAAGGTAAGAGAACCAATATGAATTCCTGCTTCAAGTCAGTTCTAAGTCTCCATTTTCAATAGTGATAATTTGTGTATGTAATCATACAACTACAACCAAACACCTTTGCTAGAAGCTAATTCCATGAATTATGTCTATATGACTGTAGAGCACCTATTTATAATTAAATTTTTAACCTACTTAAGCATGGTTCATTGCTAAATCTAAATGGATGCAATGCCAAGATTTATATAATTCTCAAAGGCAAATATTGCCACATAGTGAGATTAAGTGACTTGACTTTCTTCAATTTGTCATACTTACTAACCTGCAACAGCATAGCCCAGTTTCCATTAGTAACATGTCTTTATTAGTTTTATAGGGTTTTGCTTTGTTTGTGTGTATGTGTGTGTGTGTGTGCGCGTGTATGTGTGTGTGTGTATGTGTGTGGTGTGTGTCTATATGTCTGTTTGTGTGCCTGTGTCTATGTGTCTGTGTGTCTATGTGTCTGTGTGTCTGTGTGCAGACCAGAGGTTAACTTCAGGTGTTATTCTTCTGGTGCCTTGCACTTTGTTTTTTGAGACACAGTCTCTCACTGGCCTGGTACTTGCCAATTAGCCTAGGCTGGCTGTCCAGTGAGCCCCAGGGATCTGCCTGTCTCCACCTTCCAAACTAGAACTGCAAGCATGATCCTTCATGCCCAGCTTTTTTTTTTTTTTTTTCCAATCTGGGTTTAGGGAATCTAATTAAGGTCTTCATGCTTGGAAGGCAAACACTTTATGAAGGGATCCATCGCCTCAATTTATTAAGGCCTTGTTATTAATTCCCTACTTCCCCCCCCCTACTTAAGACTCACATATGTAGGACAAGAAACTCAGGCCTCATGCATCATGCTGGGGAACTGCTAGACCACTGAGCTTCCATCATTTCTCCCTCTGAATGCCTCTTCTCAGCTCCACTGCTGACCTATCCTTGGATCCTCTCATTTTGCCTGTTGCTTTGTGGGCTCCAGGCTTCACACCAACATCCCACCACTTCCCTCAATGCTCTTTTGGGAGGGTTCTGTCTTCCTTCCTTGTCCCCCTCAACTTACTGGAACAAAAATCCTCAGATACAGTCCTGAAAATCTGCTCATGAGAAATAAATGATTTGACCTGTTTCTCAATTGTTAATGAAAGCATTGTTACTTCTTATGCCTAGTACATAATTTGGCCCATACATCATTTATAAAGGTTTCTGTTTCAAGTGGTAAGTAGCTTAAGCAATAAAGATGCCTAACTATATCAGATAATACGCCTTCTGAAGGTAAGTAGCACCTAACTTGTGGTGGCTAAACAATGTTATCAGTGACTGTGTTTGTTTGAATGAGAATATCCCCCATAGGCTCCAGGTATTTGAACACTTGGTCCCCAGTTGATAGTGCTGTTTGGGGAGGGTCATGGAACCTTTAAGAGGTGTGACCATGTATGAGGAAATACACCCCTGCCAGGGCTTTGAGAGTTCAAAGTCAGATTCCACTTTGGCTTCTTCCTGGGCTTCCTGACCCTGCTTGAAAATGTGAGGGCTCAGCTGTTTGCTCTGGTTGCCTCCTGGCACAATGGATCCTTATTCCTCTGGAACCATAAGCCAAATAAACCCTTCCTTCCATACGTTGCCTTAGTCCTGGTGTTTCATCACAGCAACACCGAAGTCACTAATACAGGGGCCCAAGCTCTACTTGGCCATCCACTCTGTGTGGATTTATTATCACCTGGTCACAAGATGGATGACACAGATCCAAGCAAAATAACTTCAAGTGATTGAGTTAGATTCAGGAAGAGGGACCACAGAAGAGAGAGCTTAATAGCTCTGTCTTATTTATCATGAAAACAGAAATCCTACTCAGAGACCTCTGAAGGCTTCTTGGTTAGAACTGCATTATAATCCTACACATCAAAAAATACACAGCCAAGGGAAAGATTTTATCCTGGTTGACGTAAACAAATGACGGTTCATTTCTCCACCAGGACTATGAGAGGGGCTGTCGTAGTTTGTATTCCTGCTTAGCAAATGCTTTAACAAAACCGGATAAGGACTAGTAATATCAGCCCAGTAGAGGAGCACCAGTCTAGTGTGCATGAGGCCTTAAGTTCCATCTTCAGCACCACAAGTAGAAAAAAAAGGCAACAATTACAACAATAAAAACATAGTTCCTTGGTAAGATATCAAACATTTCTACAAAAAAAAAAAAAAATTGCCAGGGATGGAGAGATGGCTCAGCAGTTACGAGCACACTGACTGCTCTTGCAGAGGACCTGGGTTCGATTCCCAGCACCCACATGGCAGCTGACAACTGTCTGTAACTCCAGTTCCAGGGGACCTGATACCTTCTTCTGACCTCTGTGGGCACTGCAAGACACTGGTGCACGCACACATGCAGGCAATACACATAAAAATAAAATAAAATAAATTGCCCTTTGAACTATAAATGTATGATTTAATTGTGTTTTAGAACTTGTTTTACTAAAAAATCCAAGGCTTTTTTATTTTCATTCCTCTAAATTTTCATAAGGGTATGTCTGTGATTCTCTCCCTGCATCTCTCTGTTTCTGTCTCTCTGTCTCTCTCTTGCTTCATTATACCCTTTTCTTTGAAAATTCATGTTAATAGTGTGATTTGTTCAATGTCATATAACTAGTTACTTGCAAAACCAAATTTCAGCCCTCTTTCTACCAGCCGCTGAGGCCTTGCCTGCCTTACTTCCCCGCTCAGCTCTCCACAGCCTGCCATCTTTGCTGCATTTCATTCAAATTGGCCTAAAAATGACTTTGGAATTGTGTTGTAGATGTCAACTTAACTTTTTGCCCCTACATTTTCTTGGACTATCTGATATATTATGTCATTATTCAAATTATTCCTGAATAATGATTTGATAATTCTCTAAAAGATTAGAAAATGTATATTAGTGTAGAAGGTATGTCTATTTCAAATTAGATGTTATTAAATTAAATTCTAGTGCTATAATAGAGCTTAGTGCAGTATTTTGCCTTCTAGACTTGAGATAAACTATTTTGTTGCTTAGAAAGCTTTCTCTCCTCTTTCCGTTTTTAATAATTTGTTTATTGTTTAAATCGTTTTCATCTTTTACATACTACGTAACTTTTACCTATTGTTATGTTTTCCACAGGGTAAGCAACTGACCTAGCTTCCTTTCTTCTTAGCTTGTCACCTTGTTCTTTGGAGTAATGCTCAGCTGTGTGGTATTCCTATCCACAATCAGAGGTCCTTAGAGTCAGTACCTGTGACCCACTAATCTCACCAACATCTCACAAAGCACCTGACCCCATAGATGCTCACTGGGTTTAATACAGGTACGTAATTGAATACCCAAACTATGCTGAAAGGTAGTACAAGCTCGGCATCACCTTCTCTTGCACAGGAAACATCCAATGTGAACCACAAGAAGCAAAAGCAATCAAACCTCCCACATTTCCCACATTTATCAAGTCACACTATGCTGAGTACAGATCTCGTGAGGCTTTGGCAACACCCATGTGTCTGTCTTTAACAACCAGAAATGATGGGGCCTGGACAGGATGCAAAATGTTTTCGGGCAGCCTGGGAAACAGCCAAAAGAACAGCAGGCACAGAAAGGTGATCTGCCTCGTCTCTACTCCATTGGCCTTTGGGAAGCAGTGTCAGCTTTGATGAATGTCACAATTATATGGAGCCCAGAAACACAGGAAATGGACTCCTTTTTCACCCTTCTATTATCATTCCTGAAGACAGCCCACCAAACCTGCTTCATCCTGGGGTACTGAGCCTTTGAGAGCTCTTATGTCCCAATACATCCTAAAGGGATCAGAAGAGAGATTTTGTACCAGCTTGTGGTCGGCATCACCTTGAATTTCCCAGGGCTTGGCTGCTTAGTCACAATAGGAAAAGCATATGGTTGTGAAGGACTTTCTGCCTTCTTCATAACAGCCAGAAGCTGTGTCGAAAAGCCCACTTGAGTATTGTACAATAAAAAGCGTAACAAGGGTAAGAAAAAAATCAGAAACATTTTTCAAATTTTAGAAATTTGTAGGGGAGTTGAATGTCTGAGTAATTTGAATTCAGTTGTTAAATGTTAAAGAGAGATGCATGAAAAAGCAGAGTGTAACTTTGGGTGTGTGGAGGCTGGAAATTGGCGCCCTTGTTCAGAGGATTTAGCATGCACATCTTGAAAGGAAGGTAAGCAACACTGGGTAAACTGCAGGGGTTTTCAGTATACAGGAAGAACACACACAAGGGTGCAAGTATACACAACTAGATAAGACAAGACACATCCAGAACATTACAGAAAGGGTCGATCAATGAGTGGGAAGCCAGGAGCCTATTCCAGTTCATCTAGGCCCCATATTATTATACTGGTGCTCATGATCCCATGTGGGGGTTACACTGCTGAATGTAGTGGGTCACAGAAAAGTTGACAACAGTTAAAGTTTTCTGAACGTGTGACCATTCAAATATTGATTCAAACTCAGGGGCTGAAGAGATGGCTTGGCAGTTAAAAGCATTTGCTGCTCTTTCAGAGGACCTGGATTTGGTTCCCAACAGCCACATTGGGTGACTCACAATCACCTGTAAGTCCAATTCCATGTGATCTGACACCATCTTCTATCCTCCTTAGGTATCTGAACATGTGTGAGAACACATACAGGTAAGCAGGCACTCATAAATTTAAACAATTAATTGACTCATAATCAAATGTGCAATGAATTGAGGTGTTTCACCCATGTGTATGTCTTTACTAGCCTGCAACCTTGGACATACAATATACATACTCTTCACTGCACATGCCACCACAGCAGCCCACCAATGAATGTTTCCTGAAGCACCTTGGCTCAGGTGAGAGACATATATGCAGTAAATTGCCATGTTTTACTTTGCTGTGCTCTTCCAGAAATACAATGGCTTAATTATGGAAAACAAGACCTAATATCTTCCTGCCATCATCCCTCGGTATATAAGAATCAAATTCGTGTGCCTTGGGATTGCTTTGTGTTAGGATTTTGGATTTTGAAAACTGTTGCTTGAGTTGATGACAAGTTTCTTAAAAAGTGGTTAAATGAATTTTGACTTCAGATTAGCACAGCATTTCCAACAATTTATGAAATGGTCTTTAAGCATACCTCTGCAACTTTGTACTACATTTTAGGGGAACTGGCCTCAGCATTAATAATAATTAATAATAATTTTATTATAAAATTAAAATACTATTGTTAAAATACTAATAAACTCCAAAAAACATTGATGCTCCTTATTCTATGGTTTCAAATATTCAGCTAAGATCTAATTCTTTATGTAAAAATAAATAAGCACATTCATTTCATTAGTATACAATTTTTTTTTTGTCTTTTTGAGACAAGGTCTCTTTATAGCCCCGGCTGGCTAGCCTAGAACTCACTACGTAAACCAGGCTGACCTTGAACTCAGAGAGATCCACCTGCCTCTTCCTCTTGAGTGCTGGGACTAAAGGTGGGTGCTACCATGCCCAGCTAGTATACAAATTTTAAAACATATATATATATATATGCCTATATATACCAAAAAATTATTTTAAAAGAAATGTCTATGTTGTTTTCTATCAGTATTGTTTAATATGCATATTTTATGTACCTATAAACCCTGGGTCACATAAAAATTTTCTCAAGTGAAAAAGAGAAAAAATGGGGAAAGCTTAAGAAGCTATGATCTAAGCCATGAATTTGGGGTTTTATTTGTTATACATCACCTAGGAATCTTTAGCATAGATGATCTATTTCTGTGGTCCTCAGGTGGGGGCTGGAAGTTGATGCTCCTCATGCTGCTAGATTTTATCTGTCCTTGGTCCAATTTGTACTAATACACTTGTTAGAGAGGGAGGGTACTCAGATTTTCTGAGTTAGAATCCTCATGTTCAGAAGATCCTGGGCCCTTCTTACACACTGAAGTTTGAGAAAGGCTGACCTATAGCAGTAATTTCACATCTGCTTCATTTCAGAGCCTTAAGAATCCTCACATACCATCATAAATGAGTGGATTTCTCTGGGTGGGAGCCAGCATAGGTACTTTCAAAGTCTGATGTGTGGTGAAGGAAGAGAAAGCCAAAGAGATGAAAGTTGTTGAACCAGAGCGGGGGTGGCAGATGCTGGTAAATGCCACCTAAGCTCTCCCTGTGTCTTGTGTTAGACGTTCATCCTCAAACATTTGATGTCACTGTGAAAGTCAAGCCATCCTTCTGCATTGGTGCTGAGACTGAGTTTGATTTTCTCTCACTTCAGACTGGTCAAAAGGTTCTCAAACCCAAAGAGCAAGGAAAGCAAATGTCTCTCCTTTTCTAGATGATACATTTAAGTTTTCCTTCATAGAATGGGCTTCCTGCCATGTGTGAGGAAATGCAGGAACAGAGGTTTGTAGGATCTTTGTAGAATTTCAAATAGCTTTTCCATTCGTGGGAAGTCCCTATGCACATGGCTTCCAAGCTCACATGAAGGATTCTATTTAATCCTAAAGGACACTGAGGAATCTTTTGCCCAGTTTCCTTGGAAGACAGCATATATACAACCTTAACCTATGCAAGAATCCTTTGCCTAATCCCCCCAAAATAAAAAAGAAGTATTGTAACCATCATAGAAAAAGAAAGGATATCATATTTTTACACCTGATAGCTTACAAAAGTGTTTTAATCGCTCATAAATTGTTGGGGAAAAATATTAATATTTTTCAAGGAAATATCAAAGAGGCCTTATATGTTTTATGAGCACCATGATTTATGATCTCTTTTATTAATAAGGAGCTAATACTGTAATTGTTTCTGTGGTAACAGAATGATTTTATAAAATGAATATATTTAAGATAACTGCATACTCATTTTGTTCCTTTCTTCATATGAAGTACGTACATTTTCTTTAGAAACCAAATTTGTGCTTTGGAAAAGGCAGTTGAATAGCCAAAGTTGTAATTTTATGAAACCACAAAAGGCTCTTATAAAAGGCTCTGACTTGAATGCACACCAAAAGGAAATTAATAGTCTCAGTTCAAACATCCTCTTTAATCCATCTCCTTTTGCATCTTCTGAGCAAGAGAAGAATGCAGTTGTCACACTGGCTTAGGAAATCGACAAGTGTTGAGCAGCAGGCTGCTGGCATGAGACCATGGGAGTTCGTTCTGGGGTATCTCAGCAGCCTTCGGGGAGCTGCCAGGACAGAGAAGTGTTGTGTGTCATTATCAATTTGCACTCTGATTTCCTAACAGTTCAAGAGGCCTTTTGACAAAAGCCTGCGTGGAGGTCTAATAATAACTCTGGATTTTTTTTTTTTTTTTTTTTTTTTTTCAGAGATTCCAAGACCCATCATTTGAGGGTTTTGTTTTTTTTTTTTTTGTCCCAATTGCTAAACATTCTTATACTGCGTGAGTTCTTTTACTGAGCCTAAAGGAGATGGCCAAGCAAATTAGAAAATGTCTCTTGGGGATATGTTCCCCCCTTTTAAATGTTCCTTGCAGTAGAGTCTTTTCTGGTCATTTCAAAATCCACAGCCGCCTGAATGACTATAGTATTATAGGTCGTAGAACTGTTTGTCCAAGGCTAGTAGGAATTCAAGTGGTCCTTATTTTTCACTACATCATGTAATGAGAATATTTAATGGACTGGGCTGACCTACTTCCTGTGAGTCAGAACATCTAGTCCTTTTACTGGCTACAGTATGCACTTAAAGCTTAATCCCTCCTGAGTGGTACATCCCTTATCTGACAGGTCTTTCTTGTTAGAAAGTTCTTTGGTAATTTCTATTTATTTATGTCCATGGGAATGTATGGAAATGTCCCACTCCCCATCTCTAAACAGTCTTGAATTTTTTCAAAGAGTACAGTGTTCTCCGCCTACCTCTTCCTTCCAGCACAAGTTTCATCAAGGTGAATATCGACCCCTCCTTGGAGAACTTCCCACATCGTCACCTGAAAATCACAATTTCCACATTGACAAATAATTGTCTAACACATGTTTGAAGAAAATTTAGACGGCAAATCAGTAGAGGAGGAGAATCAGTAGATATGAGAGCGTATGCTGACAAGAGAACAGGGGACAGAGCTCATTTCCAGGACCAGGAATCTTAGCACGCCTTGTTGGAATGCTTGGACTAAGACACCAGGTCTTTTCTTCTTTATATATCCTTAAACTACCAAATCATTCCACTTTTGCATCTCAACCCCTGATTATTGTAATTTAACTATGACCTGCTCCTCAACGCCTCATGTGTTAAAAGTTTGATCCCCACGGATCTATTGGGAGGTGGTGGCACCTTAAGAGGTAAGACTTTTGAAAGAAGTTAAGCCATTGGGGGAATGTACTGGAAGTAGACACTGGGACCCTTGCCCCTTCTCTTTCTTCTTTTTTAGCTGTTAACAAGGCTCCTCCAGTATGTGCCTTCACAGGCCCACAGCAGCAAGGCCAAACAACTATGAACTGGAACATCTGAAACCTGGCCAAAGTAAACCTTTCTTTCTTATAAGTTGTTTATCTCCAGTATTTTGTCACAATAATAGAAAACTGACTGACACATTAGTATGCAATATGTCTGGGTTTTTTTAATTGACTCCTTCCATGTCTTTTTCCCTTACTCATTAGCAGGTCTAATATGACATAGAAGAAGAGTCTCAAAGAGGGAAGAAGAAAACTCAAAGCCAAAAATGTTATCATCAAACCATTGTTCTATTAGTTTTAGTAGTTATTGAAAGAGTTGCTGTTAGAAAAGGATGAAATAGTTTATTAAAATTCAATAAAATTCTCTTTGGTACTGGTTGTACATGTCTTCCAAATAAGAAAGTCATTGGAGGTGAGGGTTTTGGGTGGTAGCAAGGACACTAGTGTGGAGACCTTAGAAGGAACCAGAGAGTTTTCTAAGTAGTTCTTTTCTCTCCCTGGTATGTGAGGCACAGAAAGACAACATGGAAACCAGCTCTCCGTAGACCCTGCCACGATGGACTTCTTATCCTTCAGAAAGGAGAGAAAGGAATGTCTGTAGTTTAAACTTCCTCATCTTTTCTAATATTTTACAGTAGCCTGAGTTGAATACCAGTGTCTCTTATAACCAGGACACAGGAGATGATTTGAGAATCTGACATCCAAGTATAATTCCATCTGACTCAAACCACCGGTCCTATCCACAAATAATTAATATGTAAATAAATAACGAAAGTAAATTTTAAAAATTCTCTTTGGTGATGTAATTATTTCCAGTGATTTCATTGATCGTATGTTCTAGTCTCATTTCTGTTGCTGTGATAGAAGCACCATGACCAAGGGAACTTACAGGAAGAGTTTATTTAGCTTACTGTTCCAAAGGGGCAAGAGTCCATCATGGCAGGGAGGCATGGGACAGAGGTGGCTGGAGTAGGAGCAGAAGCTAAGCTCTCAGGAAGCAGAGCACAGGAAGCAGACCTCAACTGGTGATCTGACAAGGATTAAGAACTCTGTAAATCTTGAGGAAGTGACATGCTTCCTCCAGCATGGCTACACCTTCAAAGACCTCCCAAAACAGCACCACCAATTGGGTACAAAAATGTCCAAATACTTGTAACTTATTGGGGACATTCTCATTCAAACCATCACAGAAAATTAGAGGATAAACAGGTTTATTTAGGTTATACTTCTAGGTCACAGACTATCATTGAAAGAAGTCAAGGCAGAAATTCAAATGAACTTGAAAAAAAACAATGGGAGAATACTGCTTGATGGCTCACTCACTCTTTTACAGCCCAGGACCACCTTCCCATGGAATGATGCTACCCACAACATGCTGGCACCTCCTTTGTTAATGAACAAGCAAGACAATCCCCTACAGCTATGCCCCAGGCCAATCTGTTCTAGACAATTCCTTAGTTGAAATTCAAACTCCCTTCTTAGTTGGCTTTAGGCTGTGTCAAGTTGACAAACAACGCTAACTAGGACATATAAACTGAGTATAGGTTTGACAACATAGGATAGGCATCATACGATTTTACATTACATCTATCAGGCACCCAACTGAGATGAAAATGCCTTTAAAAGCCCTCCCAAGAACTAGTCATCCAACTTCTCTTTGGACATTTTCAAAGATAAAGTAATCTGCCTGATATATCCTAAATCAGCTAATTGGATTGATGGTGAGACCAGAGCCATTGGAGTATTCTTCTTTACACCAAGTGATCTAGCAATCCAAGAATGTCCTCTTGTTTTTGTAATCACTTCTAGACCCTGGGGGCTCACGAAGGAGAAAAAATCCACATCTTTTATATGACTCCTTTTGAAGTGATTCCAAAATTATCATCATATTTTTGTTACACTAGAGCTTTTGAAATGCTGTATTAACCTCTGTGAATAGTGTCTCATCATGTTCAAAAGGCTTCCAGCAATTTCCCTTATTTGCTTCCATTATTAAATATGCGACATATGGTCTTTCTTGAGGAGAAAGAGATATTTTAGTCTAGGTTCTTTCTTTAGAGAGTTTCTAATACATAAAAGAGTACCCTAAAATATTCATAATTTAGACATAACTCTTTCCTTTGTAGAATCTGTAAATGTATGAAAAGTGCCCTAACATATTCAAAACTTAGATATAACTGTTTCCTTACTAAGGAAATTATCAAAGATATGGAAAAAGCTTTTCACTTCTAAGTTATCAGCACAGGATAGTCCAAAACAAGAGAAGTTGGAAAGTGCTTGCATGTGACCAAATTTCAGGATATTATGAAATCGCCAATGAGTCATGGCGATAATGGAAAACCATTAAGCTATTTAAAATACTTCTATTAAACTAAGCATATTAGGGTTTGAAAGGATACAGGAGAAAGAGAATATATTTAAAGCAGAATGGGTGCCCTGGAAAATAAATAGAAAGAATAATTGCTAAGTGCTTTCAGTAGCTGGATTTGAGTATTGAAACAGTGGATAATTTATCTCTTTTCCAAACTTATAAAAATACTCGATATAGATTGTGAAGATGTATGTATTCTGATAAGGGGCTTGAAGAACTTCATCTTGAGAGTGAAATCAAAATGCCAGAGAATATGAAACTTAACTTTTTCACTTTTTGTGTTAAGATAATTTAGGAAAGCTCTTTTTAAAACTATTTTCTTTATTATTTTTATTTTATGTGTATGAGTAGGTGTAGGTAGGTGGACCCATGTCATGCAATGCCTGCGGAGGTCCCAAGAGGGTGTCGGATTCCCTAGAACTGGACTTACAGACAGTTGTTAACTGCCACGTGGGAACCAAACCCAGGCCCTCTGCAAGAGTAATCAGTACTCTTAGCCACAGAACCATCTCTCCAGCCCCAGGAAAGTTATTTTTTAACACTGTCTCTAGTGACTGTAATAAATTTGGGGAATTAGGCATGCACATAAGCCCCACCTTTCTATCAAAAGTATCAAAAATGAGGTAATGATAGGATCATTACCTCAGTATGTGTTTAACCGTTGCGAAAAGCACAAGTCCCTTTCTGCCTAGCACTATGCCTTTAGTGGAGTAAGTCTGTAGTGGTGATCTTAACCTTAACCTAATGTCACAGGATCTTGACTATCCAAGGAAAGATTCCTCAGAACTCTCTACAATTATCCCTCAGTACAAATTTTACAATCAAGGCTATATGCAGTTTCATATTGTAAAGAAAAGATAATGTATCTCCTGTGTCCAAGAAAGAAATGCCAACCCCATGACCAAATCTTACACACTCAATGTTTTGTGAATGATGTATTTCAATGTACATGAAATACAACAGATTTTATTTTATTTTGATAAATCATATCAGAATAACCAAAATTATTTTCTTCCAAGTCAATGTTATTTTTTTTAAGTCAGCTAAATGTTACTTATTCAAAAATAGTATGTTAGCCAGAATACAGAATATAAGTCATATTTTTTGTTACCAGTATCGGAAGGCAGATTTTTTAAAACTGGACATTTTAGACAGGACTATGTTTATATTTAAGTCAAAAAATGGGGTTGCAGTAATATCATCAAGAATGTAGCATTATGGGAAGATATGTAGTACAGCACTGTAGAGCTTGCTTAGCCTGTGGAAGGATGTACCTGAGTTTTATACTCAGTACCACCAAGATGATGATGATGATGATGATGATGATGATGGTGATGGTGATGATGGTAATGGTGATGGTGATGGTGATGATGGTGACCTGTAGCTTTACTGGTAATTGTCTAGAATGCCTCTCAATTTTTAGGCCAAAATCTTAGTTTCAGTATGATAATAGAGTTGCAGGATTGGATTAGAAGATATGAGAGAACACGGTAATTGTACATCTCCATATGTAATTTACATGCTCCACATGTAAAACACACACTGCACAATATATGTGACCTAGAAGAACTAGCAAATGAATGCAGAAGGAGAGAATTAAGGCAGGAGCAAGGAGGTCGCCTTTTCAAACTGCTGGAAGGAAGGGCAAAGTCAGAACCGCACCTCCCTGCCTCAGCCCCGTCCTCATTCCCATCAAGTCGTACCAAATCACACCAGCAAGAACTTCTTAATTCCACCTTTTACAGTGAAATAGTTCCATAGTACATTGCTCATATTATTATCATGTAACTCTCATAATCCATATACATACATATACATAGATTTGAGCTCTCTTTTTATCCTGCTATTTCCTCACACCCAATAAGTACAAAATCACCAGTGATGGTCCAGTGAATGAATCCAGGGCCCTCTCAATGAAAAGTCTTGATGATGAACAAGAAAAAAAGATGCTGCTTACAAAAATAATTAACATAAATAATTCATAAAGATAAAAGTAGAGCTGTGAGCTGTGCAACCCTAAGTGTCCGGATAGCCTTTCTGCTTCTCTCAAGTATGTCAGGATTGTGATAACTCATATTATATGTACACACATAGTGATGCTTAGCTGTTTAATTTACACTCAAAATGTGGTTTATGTTAGTGTTTTCATATAAACATCAGAAAGGCAGTTAGAGAAAACTCTTAAATACATAAATCTATAAAACTCTTGCTGTAACGTATTTCCAAATTCTTCTCTTTTAAATGTATTTTTTTAACTTTTACTTATGTGTATGTGTATGTGTATGTGTATGTCTATGTGAGGCAGATGTATATGAGTGCAGGTGCCCACAGACTCTAAAAGAGAGTTGCAGATACAGGTGATTGTAAGCATCCCAATGTGGGTGCTGGAAACTGAACTCAGGTTCTCTGTAGGAGCAGTACACACTCTTACACACTTAGCCATCTCCTCAGACCCGATGTTCATTTTGACTTGTTCAGGTTGCCTATAATTATGATGAAAAGATTTTTAAATTTTTTATTTATTTTTATTTTGTGTGTATGGGTGCCTACATGTATGTAAATAAACTCATGCTATTCAATGCCAACAGAGGCTAGAAGATGGGGTCAGATCCCCTGGAACTGGAGTTATGGACAGTTGTTAGCCACAATGTGGGTGCTGGCAACTGAACTTGGGTCTTCTGCAAGAGCAGTCTGTGCTTTTTACCACTGAGCCATCTCTCCAGGCCCTGGTGAAGAGAGAATTTTTATCCGCTCTCATGACTTTATAGCTCTATGTTTTTAGAACACTTTCTAGATTTCATATACAATATTCTAACTTAACACTGAAGAACGTGTTGATAACCATCCCTGTTTATTAACCAGTTCAAATTATTGCTAGTTGGTAAAAATTCTGAGGAAAAAGGAAAGACTCTGGTAAAAGAAAAATGACTCAAATCAAAGTGTTTTAAAGCAAAATTTACTACTTTCCCCTCCAGCAATAGAAATACCTTTTTCTGTGCCATATTTTTTTGAGCATTTCTTAAAATTACATTTTGTATGTAGGTCCAGTAAGCACAGTGTTAAGGACATTTTTATGTCTCAATACCTCACTCTTACATTGTATATACATAAACTAGTTTGCAATACCACCACCAATAATGTACTGTTTTGTGTTTCCCAGTATTCAAATATTACATTTTATTACTGTTAGTTTAAGTGAAAATTATTGTTTCACTGTTATTTTATTTGCACTATGATTCCAAGGAGTGCACATAATAAAATTATGTTACATTATGAATGGTCTGAATTCTGGATTTTCCCTAAATCAAAATTAACGTTTCTCCTACTTTGGCCAGTTCCATGAAAATCCTGCAACCTGCAAAAATTCCTGAAGAAGGCTGAAGAGATGGCTCGGTGGTTAAGAGCATCCACTGCTCTTGAAAAGGATCCAAGTTCAGTTCCCAAGCCACACATCAGGTGACTCATAGCCACTTGTAAATCCAACTCCAGGGGATCCGATGCCTCTGGTACCAGCCTTTGGTATCAGCACCAGCACTCATGTACACATTCCCACACACGAGATACATAAAATAATGAAATTAATCTCTAAAAATATCTGAAGCTTACTAAACATATCAACCCAGGAAAGTGTTGTGTTTTGATTTGCTGTCTTTTGCTAATTTTTAAAAATGAGCATGCTGTTTAGTTTTTCTGCAGTGAACTTCACTGTATCCTTTACCTGATTTGCATTTCTAACATGCTTTGGTTAATAGTTCTTTTACTTGAAACTCTAGAATATATAGTCAGTTGGTACCTGCCTAGCCTAATCCATTCCAAAGTATCTAATGAAATTATACTTCTGTAAGGTATGAAATGCGTTATGTACAAAAAAACCATGGTTTAGCAAGTGATTTGTTATTTAAAATAAAACATCTCTCTTTAATAAATATCTCAATTCATACAACATGCAATTCTAAGAAAAGGTCATAGCTTATGAAATTATGACAGAGGCACAGAGAGTGTTAAGCATCCTCCCATGAGGGCAGAGTCTTCCTCTGTGGACAGAAGAGCCCGACTCTAAATGAAAGGATCAGGGGAGGTTCCAACAAATATGTTCCTTTATTAGTCACTTACAATGCCCTTTAACATTATCTATTTTCTTGATATTCTATCAATCAGTGAAACTATACCTGGTTATTGATTATTTTGATGCTGTAATGGAAATGAAAAAGCTAAAATGGATGAATCATGATATAACTCGGTGGTGTTAGGAGGGTTCAACTGAATGATGTGAATGAAATCTGAAAACTCCTGGAAGCTAGTTATGGGATATCCAGTGAGCAAAGATCATTACAGAAGTTCAAAAACAGTTGGTTCCCCAGTGGTTCACAGCGTTCTTCCAGTTCTCTCCCTCCTGAAAATGAACGTAGTCTTCAAGCTCACAGAGTAGATAAGGGAGTACAGATAGGCTATTGGGCCCTGTTTCCAAGACAGGATTTTAACATAATCCCTCATTAGTCAAGAGATCTTTCCCCAAAAGACATTCCCAAACATTCTTGAGCATGTCACATTTCAGTCATTTATTCATCCCTAATATTCAGCATTGTCAGACACATGGTTTTCAACTTGTATGACAACCTTGAAAAATAAGTTTAATCCTGTATTTATATACAGGGTAAAAATCAAAGAATTATTTAAATGGTTCAACCAAATCACACAGCTAGTAGTCAGCAGAGTATCACGGAGGTGCTGAAGCACTCCCACCCCACTTCTTTCCCCTGACCTACTAAGGATAGTTAGATGCCTCTGCTCAGTAAAGTGTCTCCATGGGCTTGTTTCTGCATAAATATTCCTAGCCTTTTACTTCAGAACTAAATATCAGCGTGACATTTAAAATTCAAAACCAAAAACCCTAGAGAGAAAGAAGACTTTTAAACAAGTTAGTTTCTTCTCCCAAGGGAACTCCATTCATCATGGGAAAGAAAAATTCAAATACTGAAGGGGGTTGGATGCGCAGATATGTAAAAAAATAGTTGGGGGCATATGCTGACTTTCAGAGGACAATAGGGATGATTTCTCCCCGTCAGAGAATAATGCCTGCCAGTTCCTTTTCCTCTCTGAAGTTCAGTTTTCCCACATAAAGCACAAGAATTCAAAGGATCTGTGTATTTGTGAGGGTCTCCTACTATTCAAACGACTCCCCCAAATCAAACAAATGTAAATGATTGGTAAATAGGTAAAACAATAGAAAAATGATTAGTTGGATAGGTGATAGATAATAGATAAATTGATATATGGAAGATAGGTGATTGATAGCTAGAAGATAGATAGATAGATAGATAGATAGATAGATAGATAGATAGATAGATTCATAGTTAGATAGCTCTCATAGATGAGACAGATATTAGATGATCAATATAAATAATAGAAGATAGATGATATATGGTAAATATATTGACAGATGATAGATGATAGACGAAAATAGATAGATAGTAGATGATAGATAGAGATCATAAAGAGAGGAATAATTCCATTTAACAGTAACATGGAAAGGCAGAAAAACAAAGTTGGCAAAACTCTTTCTCCAGGCCCAAGCAGATTGCAGGACCTTGGGCTGCAATGCATCTTTCCTATGACCCATGATATCCATGTCCCAGGCTGTTATTTCTTCAGCATTCTGTTTTATGGCTCACTAACTTTTCAGTAATCTCAAATGCTACTTGGTGTTTCCTTTTAATCATACTAAGGATAAAAATTCTACCAAATAATTTATGTGTATAGAGACTTCTCTTACTTAAATTGATCTCATGAAGTGTTGCCTGCCTGCTTTACTTGTTACTTGGAATATGTCCATGGGATGTTGTAATTCCATCACTAACCGGAGTGGCACCTGTATATTTTCTCTTTGACAGCTTTATGTTCTAACAGTAGTTTCTCATTGTGCTAAAGTAATACATGAAATCATTTAATCCTGTTTGAAGACTGCTAATTCTAAGTTGGGCTAAGTGGCACAAACTTGTAACTACTAGTACTGGAGTAGCAGAGGCAGGAGACTCCCCACAAGTCTGAGACCATTCAGGGCTACAAGGCACAATCCAGGTCAGCCAGACCCATATAATGAGACCTTGCTTTGGGAAAACAAAAACAACAGAAAAAAATTACACTTCAATTCTGGCCAGTTGATGGTTGTATTAATTATTTTTTAATTTCTGTGATTACACAACATGACCAAAATCCATTCGTGGAGGAAAGAATTTATTTTGCCTTATGGTTCCAGAGGGACAGTCCATAGTGGCAGAAGAGGCATGGCAGCAAGTGGCAGGCATGGTGGCAGGAGCCGAAAGCTGGCTGATCACAACTCCATCCACACACAGAAAAGAAAGAGAGGAAATCAGAAGTAGAGGAAGGCTGTAAGCACTCAGAGTCAGCTCCCAATGACCTACTTCCTCTAGCAAGGCCGCACCTCCTGAACTTTCCCAAACCCTGGAGACCAAATACTCTAATACCTGGGCCTATGAAGGACAGTGTTTAACAGTAATGAAAATGGAGAACTAAGAGGAGGAGGAAGGCAAGGAGGAAGGGGAGCTGAACAAGGAGGAGGAGGAAAGGGAAGAGCAGGAGAAGTAGAAGGAAGTAGAAGGGCAGGAGGAGTAGAACTGGAGGAGGACCACGAGGAGAAGGGAAATGGAGAGGAAGAGGAGGATGGGGGGAGAAGAGTTTGAGAATTTTCCCTGAAAAATAAAAGTGTGAGTGTCTGAACACCTGTTGCTGCTGACATTGGCCTTGCTAAACTCACAAAATGGGCTCTCGAATGTCGCCAAGCACAAAAGGCCTGGGAACGAGACCTGGGAGCTCAATAACCAAGAGGTGTGAAGGAGACCACTGCCACTACTCTCAATATATCTCCCAGTGAGATGTAAATCAGAAAAATTCTCCCTCTATCCTGAAAACTAGTAGGAAAACTAGCCTGCCTCTCCTGGGATCCCACATGGGTTTGGACTATAGACTTATACCACCTGAGTCACAGGTGGAAATAAATATGAAAGACTTGGGAGGGACTTCCACCACAAAGGCTACATAGAGTCTCCCCCTGGGTTGGAGTAGTAAGGAAGAAAGGCCTTCTTATTTAAATCATAATTAAAAAATTTTAAATTCACGAGAAAACAATCCTTTGTAAACACAGGGCATCAGATACAAACATGGGACAGCAATAGGCCTGAGGAAATTAGTCATTATAGCAAGAAACTGAGGCAAAACAATTTAAGAAAAGAAAGACACATAAGAACAAAGCCAATTCAATATAGATATGGTGGCAAAGAATAGAACTTCTGATAATTAAAAGATATTTTCCTTCTGGGTAGATGAAATACAGATTAGACTCATCACAGTTAGACCATTACAATGAGAAATTTATTTGATCCTTGCCTCCAGAATAAAATAAGAAATGGAGTCTATGAAAGTATTCCTTAAGAAAGGTAGGATGAAAAATCCAACATGCATTCACTAGAAGAACTGCTGGAGAGATGGCCCAGAGGTTAAGAGTGCTTGCTGCCCTTGCAGAAGACGAGAGTTCCATCGCAACACCCACAGTGGGCAGTTCACAACCACCTGTACCTCCAGCTCCAAGAGATCTGGCACCCTCTTCTGGCCTCCATAGGCATTGTTTGCATGTGCACATATCCCCACAGGCACACACACACATGCACATAATTTAAAATAAAATAAATCTTTAAAAAGAAGAAGGAGACAACAGAAATTATGACAGGGAAGTTATACTTAAAGAGGTATCAGCTGAAGATGCTTTAAATATTTTATTTATTATTAGTTTTATTTTATGTCTATGCATGTATTGCCTGCATGTAGGTAAGTGCACCCATGTTGTGCAGTGCCCATGGAAAACAGAAGAAGCTTTTAGATCCCCTGGAACTGGAGTTACAGACAGTTGTTAGCTGCCATGTGAATGCTGGGATTCAAACCCGGGTCTTCTGCAAGAACAGTCAGTGTTCTTAACCACCGAGCCATCTCTCCAGCCCCTGAAGATGCTTTATAAATGATCATGTATCATCCATTCTCACATGTGGATAACCCTCAGAGAAACACACACATGCATTCACACATGCACACATGCCCACAAATAGACACAACAGTTAGATACTCCAACACATTGAAACCAAGAGGGCTGGGTTAAATTAGTAATGAGTCAACAGAGCTTAGGACTCTCCTTAGCATGTAAGAAATACAGAAGAGTGAGCTGTTATTATTTTACTTCTCCATATACTAGCACAATTTTACAACTAGTCAATTTTAAAATGGTAAAAATATGTGGCTGAGACTATATTTATAAAATTTAATCACAGAGGCCTGTAGAAATTTATGGGATCCACACATGGTAAAAATGAGGACCTGTGGAGAGGAAGAGATGCAAGATAAAGTGGCCACAGTTCTGAGTTCTGAAGCAAACATGGCTGATAGTCACTGCTTGTTTTCACTATGCGCACCTCTACCTGGTCATTGAGACTGAGCCCTCTCAGGCCCAGGGCTGCAAAGTTACCATTTCTTTCTATGGAGTTATTTTATAGTGAAAGAGCCAGCCTCCTCTTTACACAAAGTGATGAGTTCATGGCAGCCCTGTAGGTAAACAGACAATCTGTTACATTACCTGCTGCACTTTTCTATGTTTCACCACTTTAAAAAGGAGACATGTCTTCCTCCCTGCAGTTGAGATGAAATCCCTGCTGATCAAATTTGTCTCAAACCCTCTGTAACATTACCCTATCACCCAATTGCTCAGTTTTTCTTTCTTCTGTCTTTGTCAACATAACAGGTCATTCTCCTGTACCTGATGAGTGTTTATCTAGAAGACGGGATCAGAAAACAATTTTCAACTTCTGCCAAATTGCAGTTTCCGATTTTGCTAAGAAGGCATTGGAAGGCCTGGAATCTCTTACATCCTATTCTTAGTACATCAAGAAGGTTCATATTGTTATAGCTGGGTTCCGATTGGGGATAATTCAGATACAGTGTAATATGAATACACAAGTTAGGTCACTTATCCAGTTGGTGGTGTAATTTTTAAAATACTTGAGCTATACTAATTTTCTAAAATGGTGAAAAGTCACAAAAGTCATCACCAATTATCTGTCAATCCTTGTTTGAACAGTAAATGAAAGAAGCCTGCATGTGCTTTCCCTCCTGAAAGTGGGGCTCTGAGAAGATTTTGTTCCAAACTCATTGACTCGTGAGAAAATTCAAATACTCAGCATCCCCATGTACTATCTGATAGATAAACCCTGTACCAACTCCAAGGAGAGAGCATTTTCTGGATAAGAAGAGAGGGACAGAGAGGGAATTTGATCTTTTTCACTTTTCTCTATTTAAAAAAGAAATATTGTGGGGCTGGAGATATGGCTCAGCAGTTAAGAGCACTGACTGCTCTTGCAGAGGACCTGGGTTCGATTCCCAGCACCCATATGGTGGCTGCAAACTATCCTTAACTCCAGTTCCAGAAGAATCCAAAACCCCCTTCTGACCTCCACAGCATCACATGACATGGGTGCGCTCACGTACATGCAGGCAATACACTCGTACACATTAAATATATATATATATATATATATACATATAGTAAGTCAAATGTTTGATAATAAGCTTGAATCTAGAATACACAAAGAGCTCTTGGTTGGATGTGGTGCACAACTTTAATCACAGCACTTGGGAGGCAGAGGCATGTGGATCTCTGTGAGTTTGAGGCTAGGGTGGTCTACTTAACAAGCTCCAGGCCAGCCAGGGCTACACAGTGAGACAGAAAGAAAAGAAAAGAAAAGAAAAGAAAAGAAAAGAAAAGAAAAGAAAAGAAAAGAAAAGAAAGGAAAAGAGAAAAGAGAAAAGCCTCTTAAAGTACAATAAAAAAGTAGAATTCAATTAAGAGTTAAAGACATGAACAAACTGTTGCAATTGTCAGATGGTACAGACAGAGGGAAAACAAACACATAAAAAGATCACAAGCTAGCATAAAAATCTAAATTAAGAATCACAACATATCACTATATAACCATTAAAACAACTAGATGCCCAATGCTGGTGACAGTGCAGACACACTGGACAGAGTGCTGAGGGGACATGAAATGGCACAGCTACACTGGAAAACAGTTCAACAGCTCCTTAGAGAGCTTAATACAAAATTACCATTAGCCTGAATATACTTCTGAGTATTTGTCCAAAAAGACAGGAAATTATATTCATATAAAAACTTCCACATAAATAAAAAAATTTTATACATGACTTTTCTACAACAGTACATCATAAAGTACATCATTAGAGGCAATAATGGAGGTGGTTCTTTTTTTTAGGAGTCTTTTTGAGTCTCAAAAAGTTGTAGCCTCAGCTGGACTCTAGAGCTCACTATGTAGACCAGGCTGGCTTCAATCTCACAGATACCTGCTTGCTTCTGTCTCTGAAGAGCTGGGATTAAAGTCATGGATCATCATGTCTAGCTTCACTGAATTCTAAAATGAAAGAAGAAATCGAACCTTAAACTGTAGAATGCTTTGGAAAGAGTGATAATAATTGATTCATTGAATGTGATGCTATTTCTTTGTGACAGTATTATACATGAGGCTAAAAGAGGGTGTCAGATCCCTTGGAACTGGTGTTGCAGGTAGTTGTGGGCCGCCTGATGTGGGTACTGGGAACCAAACTCAGATCCTCTGCAGGAGCAGTAGCCATCTCTCCAGTTCCTGATTCCAAATCTTATATACAAAGAAGAAATTGGCAAATCAAACTCATAGGTAAGGGGCAAGAGCAAGGGTGGGTTAGATATGAATATAAAATACAGAAGAAGGGATATTTATGCTGTAATAGGAATCTACGCATGTGACTATAAGAAGCAGAATATATACATGCCTGTGTGCTTATTAGTTCCCATATAAAGCAGGTGAAATCTGAGCAAGGTTGATGGGTAGATCCATGTCAGTCTCCCAACTTCCTGGTTGCCATATTGTTTGGTACTTATCCAAGACACTGACACTGGGAGAAATTGGACAAAGGGCACGCTGTTGACTTTTCAATCTCCTATCTCTCTGTGATCACATCAAAATGAAAAGTTAAAAGGTAAAGAGGCTAGAGAAAGGGGAGAAAGGGGGAGTGGGAGACACCATGTTCCTTTGGGGGATTAGGCCTCTGCTCTAACTCTGTCTTCTTTCATATGAAACATGGGTAGTATTCTAGTTCATTTCCGATGCTCTAATAAAATACACTGACAGAAAAGCAACATAGGGAAGGAAAGGATCTATTTGACTGGCAATTCCAGGTCACAGTCCATCACTTCAGAGAAGCCAGAGGCAGACGCTTAAGACAGTTGGTCCCATCCATCCGTAGTCAAGGGCAGAGAAACAGTGAACCCCTATTGCCTGTGTCCTTGCTTTCATTTAGCCTCCTCCTGTCCTGTATAGTTCAGGAACCCCTTCCCAGGGAATGGCACTACCCACAGTGGGCTGGGTCAATTAATGATCAAGACAATCCTTCACACATCCTCACCGTTCAACCTAATCTGGATTATTCCCTCAACTGAGGCTCTCATCACAGATTATTCTAGATTGTGTCAAGTTGACAATAAAAATTATTCATCAGAAGAAAGTTTCTTAGTCCTCTAGGACATCTTCGGTGGTGAAAGGGCTGAGGGTTGTAGGGTAGGAAGAAGTATTTCTGCTGTCACGTGGTTTCCAATGTGGGTTCAGCTCATTCTGCAGTCACTCCCTCCCCCAGGTAAGAATCATGCCATGTACTTCATGGAGGCTGTTGATTTCAGCCTCACAATGGTTTTCAGTTGGAAAAAGAGTTAAATGGTTTCTCCACAACTGCAGACACATAAAGACATTAGATTCACTTTCAGATTCACCCACCAAATGATTCCACAGCCCACACAACTGTTGTCAGGCAAAGGGCTTCACGTTTTGAGTTCATTTCTTGGGATGACTAATGTTCCAGTAGAGGCATAAAGACTGCTGTTTGGGTCTCATTATTTCGAACAAGATAACACTTAGTAAAGTAGGGGCCGATTATCCCACCCACCACCGCTCAGAAAAATGCCTTGCAGTCTCCAAGTCTGTTAAGATAATCGGGCAGGTGATTATTTCGAAAGAGACTATGTGCTCTTTAATCTTCAATGTCTGCTGATAAGTGTTAAAATAGATGGGAACAAGTGTAAGAGGCAGGCCCAAGATAAAAGGTCCATGTTGAGCTCCACAGATTTTGCACATCCTAATAGCTGGCCTGAACAACATGCAATAAATTCTATGTGGACTGCCATGGCTTTCTGAAGATGTGTGCATCCATTGTTCACCCAGAAAGACAGCTCACTGACTTCGGAAAAACCCTCTGTGCTCTTGGTCTTTCAATCCAGTCAACAATTGCAATTAAGTTGGAGACACATTGTTGACTCACAGATAACCTGCACTCTTATCCTTCCTTGTCCACCTTGCAGCAGGGACTTTGCATAAGTTCCTTTTTCTGTTAACTTTGGCCCCTTCGCATATAAAGAAAACTTGACAGTGACACACACTGCATGAATGTTAGGGGTGTCAAAGCATGTTAACTGAAATAAAGTGTTAAGCATCATGGGCTCACAGGAACAGCTCAGGCTCAGTAAGTGATGACTAATGAGCATTTCTAGTGTTTTGTCCTAAAAAGAACTAAACAAAAGTCTGAGGCTCAATTCCAGAGTAACATTTTTTAAAGTTACAGTCTCAAAGACTGTGATAGTTAATCATGATTGTCAGCATCATAGGATCAGGAGTGAAATAAGAGATAGGCTTCTATCAGCAGTCTGGGGAGGGGGCAATTCCAGGAAAGATTAAGTGGGCAGAGAAGATACTAGAGTGAGTAGCTCCTTCTGCCAGTGGTTCAGATGTAAATAGGTCTGAGGAAAAAGTGATGTTGCCTGCCTGCCTGCCTTTGCTCCATGTCAGTGAATATATCTGTCTCCTCTTCCTCCTCTTCCTCCTCCTCCTCCTCTTCCTCCTCCTCTTCCTCTTCTTCTTCATACAAATTGTATGGGCGGGACTTCTTCTCTGCCCCCTCCCCCGCTCCTTTTTCTTCTTCTTGTTGTAGTCCAGGCTGGCCTTAAGCTCACTATGTACCCAAGGATGTCCTCCTCCTCCTCCTCCTCCTGCTGCTACATCCTTCACTGACATCACACTCTAGCTTCTTTGGCATCCCAATACAGACTGAAGACCAATGACTCACCAGAAATCTTCCTTCAACACCAGACTCCTCAGCCCCTATCAGCTATAAACCATTCTAATAAATCCTCTTCTATAATCTATGTATATGGAATGGAGAGAGGGCTTTATGGTTAACACTTGCTGCTCTTGTAGAAACTCTGGGTTCAGTAACCATCATCAGCACAACTTATAATCATCTGTAACTCCAATTCCATGAGATCTGATGCTCTCTTCTGGCCTCCACAGGTACCAGATACCATATATACAGTGCACATACATACACGCAGGAAAAAATATTCATGCACATAAAATAAAAATAAACCTTTGAAATAATAATATACACAATGTGCATAAGACTATAGCTACACTGTAGTTGTCTGTTTTCAATTGTAAAATGAAGATACATTAGATGTACCTGTGACTCAGGGATATGGGTATAAACTGGAGGTCGCAGGTATGGAAATAATAAGGCATTAAATAATTATAGGAGTGTCTTCTCTGTTCTACTAAAATCATTCTCCTTTGAAATAGGAGGAAATGGGAGGGCCCATGTTTGACTGTGTATCACACAAAAGACAATGTACATGCTTAGTAAACATTCAGTCCACAGCACAATAGTACCAAACTTTCATTTCTACAGACTGGTTTCACAATCTTTGCACTTTCATATAATCACTGAAGTTTCTGTCTGCACAGCCTGTCCCCCCCCCTCTTTGAATACTTACCCTCCCCATGGGCAGATACTTAGGAACAGCCCCCATCCCTCTAATCTACAAATTAGTATTTAAACACTATCTGTTGCTCTTGCAGTCCCCAGCTTCTCTGTGCTTGCTTTCTACAGCAGTTGGAGAAAGTTTTCAGAAGCCTAAAACTTCAAAAGATTTTATTGTTTCTTCACAACCTAGAACTGCAAAAATCTGTAATCAAGTCCTTGGTGGGAATGCTTTTCCTCCAGTGAATCTGATCAAGGGATGGATATAGGCCTGTCACCAGCCATAAACCAACACTCAGAATCCAGTCAGTAGTCCTCAGAGATGCTAACAGAACATGGAAGGAGAAGAGGCTGTGGATGCATCAGAGAGCTTTGCACCAAGTAGAGGCTGTGGACACATCAGCGAGCTGTGCATCAAAGACAAGAGTCTATGTTTACAGCAGAGAGCTGTGCAGAGAGCCTTGTATCACAAGCTCTAGTAATGGTCCACTTCTCATACCAAGACTGTGGCATAGGAAGTTTAACTTTTTACACAGTGATTATTCCTTATCTGAAAACTAGAAATAGTGACACCAACATTAAGTGACCTTATATATTAGTCACCTAGCAGTAAACTCAAAGAAGATTCTACAAAACATGGTTGCTTTACACTGATTATCAGTGTCTCAGTATCGCTATCATCATCAGCAACAGCACAATTATATGATTAAAATCATTAGAGGGCCTAGAGAGATGTCTCAGAAGTTAAGGGTGCTTGCTGCCCTTATAGAAGACCCAGGTTGAGTTCTGTTGCCTGCATCTACACTGGGGGGCGGGGGGGGCTCATAACTGCTTTGTAACTTTAAGTCCAGGTGACTCAGACACCCTCTTCTGTCCTCCACATGTACATACACAGTATCACATGAATAAAATACTTTTAAGTACTAAAAATCATGTACAAACATAATAAAAGCAAAACTTTGTTCAGCATTTAATATGCACCAGGACTTGCTCAAATTCATGATTCCAGGAATGTCTACAGCAACAGCATGGGAGGCACACATGATTCTTGTTTTTCACATGGGGACTCTGAGGAGCAGGGTGACTTGCCCAAAGCCATTATTGACAAATGTAAAGCTAAGATGAAACCAAGTCTTCAGAAGGAACCCTGATAGTCACTTTAATTTCAAGGGGCGAGGGCCTGCCTCCCTTCACTTTCAGTCTCTGCACTCAGCCAGGACATATGAATGACCCTTTGTTGAATGAATGTCCTGGAACTAACAAATTATTCAGTGGAAGGAGGGAAAGCTGAAACCCAGGCTGCTGAAACTCAGGCTGCTGTCGGCCCTGAATAAGGAGATAGTTCTGAGCACCTGGCTCCCCACAGGCAGCCTCGAAACAGTCTCAGCTGTGGCTCTGCATTTTCTCTTTAAACCCTTGTGAGCTCAATCCTGACACTTGGGTAAGCCAATATTCAAACAACCACAGTTTTGGCTGCCTCAAAATCTCCTGAGTGAGTTCCTGTTTTCAAAGTGTCACAGGTTGTTGAAACACAAATATCCTACCTAATAATTTTAGCTTTTCAGAAAGCATCTCTGATGGAAAAGGGCTTGCATCCAGTCTCCATTAGTGCAGTTATATAATAAACATTATGGAGGGCTCGTGGACCAAGAGCTGTGCGTGTAGACACGGTATAGACAAGCCATTTCTGTCAAAAGCTCAGAACAGAGGCTTGTGAAAAAATGTGAAATCGGTCTTTGATTTTGTGAGAAAATCTACTGAGGAAACAGAAGGCTACAAAGAAGAACGACAAGTCCCAAGTGAGAGAGAGGTCAGAAAAGATTTCATCAGCTTCCCATTCAAATGGCACCTTAACGCCACTTTTCCAATGTACCCGCATAAGTTAGTGCTGACAAAAGCTCACTTATGGCTTTCTGGGATGCATGAATTTACTTGCCTGCCGCTGTTTTGAGAAATATTAATGAACATTTTCTTTGGTTAAAGACTGGCTTTAGACCTTATTTGACTCAAAATTTTGAAGCAAAACTCTGAGAGGTGTTTTTATTTTGTTTTATGAATTCCTTAATTAAACAACTGGAAAACACCCGGAGTTTCATTCATCTTTGTATCTTTTCAAATGACTTTCACTGAAAGGGCCTCTATGTCGAAGTCGCCCCTTCTCCTTAAATAATGTTTCTACTGTGTACTCTAGCTGTTTATTTTTTTAGTTCTGTGTATTTGACCTAAAGCTTTTAACCTTGTGTGTGTGCCCTGAAGTGACTTTATTGCAAAAGGGTTTGGCTTATAAATCTAAATAGTAAGTATATGCAGTCATCACAGAAGGAAAAAAGTAGTATCAGAACTGTCTGTTCTCTAGAGAAACGTAATGGCAAAAGGGAGGCATCCGGGAGACGACACATAGGTAAGAGGCACGGAGGCACACAAGAGCTTGACCCTGAAGTGGAAATGAGGACTTCAGAGTCAAGATCTTGTGGCTACCGACCAAGTATGCAAAAGACAGCCCACCATGGTGACTGTTGGAAGGCATACATCCTAGCAGAGTCAAGACCATAGAAGGGCATTTAGCAAGGCTCCAAGAAGACCAAAATCTAGGGTGCCACTTCACTCCTTGGAAAAAGAGGGAAGAGCTTTGCTTCCTGGTTCTGTGATGTCATGTTGACTTGCCATGAGATTGCCAAAAGGGTATATCTCTGTCAATCAACTTTGTTGTTGGTTTTGTTGTGGTAGTGGTGGTGGTGGTGGTGAAATACCAGCCAGAATGACTTAAAAGGAAGAAAGATTTATTTTAGCTCACAGTTTCAAAGGGTTCAGTCCACATATCTTGGCTTTGTTGATTCCCAGCCTCAAGTGAGGCAGGATATGATAGTAACTGAACATGACCTGGAGCTACTTGCCTGAGGGGACAGAAAACTGAGGAAAAAGGGATGGAGCTTGATCTTCCAGGTTTGATCTTTCAAGACATACTGCCCCCAACCTACTTCCAATCTCTTTAAAGTTCCCACCATCTCCCAAAATAGTTCTACTAGCTGGGGACCAATCATGTAGCACAGTGACCTCTGAGGGATGATTCAAACCATAGAAGTCCCTTAGGCCTTTTGGTCAAGATATACAAATTCATATAGTATGAACAGGAAGACAATTTGAAATCACATAGTTTATTAATAATCAATCTGTTTACTCCCAAGATTCATCTCCAATTTTGTTTTCTTTTATGAGCCTCAGATTTAGAACAATACAATCTCCTGACATCCATACTTAGCAATACCACAGGGTCAGATTGGCATTGCCACCATGCAAAAGTGGGAAGCTAAGTCAAAAACGTGAGGGTAAGTAGAATCTAATGAGAAGAAAGCCAGGAATGATGGAAAACTCCTGGGAACAACATGGAGGGCTGGCTGTCACCAGAGAGTCAGGCTTACCACAAGCTCCCATTGCCTGTGGAGCTTTGCAGCTCTTCTTGGGAGTTGAATTCTCCACACCTCCCATGATTCCATGTCAGTCCTGACCTCTTCTATAGTATCACCATTACACTGGAAGGCCCCAAGTCCTGTTAGCATCTCCAGCTTCTCATGATGGTCTAGAGAGACCATGCCCCATCTGAGCTTCTCGGAGAAACTGCTGCTCTTCTCATCAATGTATTCTGTCCCACAGTGGTTCAGGGGCATGGCCACAGGCTTGAGTCATTGATCCTGTCAGATCAGGCTGTCCCTGCAAACTACAGCACACGGAGTAGCTTACAGTGGATTACTGACTAGAGGTTTCTTTCTCAGTTGTGGAGGTAGAAGCCTCAGACCCAGGTGCTGGCACCTCAGACCCAGGTGCTGGCAATGCGAGATTGTGATGCAACTTCTGCTGGCGGTAGATGGCAACCTCCTTATTGTGTCCTCATGCGGGTTTACTCTGTTTGCATTCCCTGCCCTTCTTCCCCCTTCCCACTCTGATACTCAATTTATCAGTTTAAAATCCTATTCATAAAAATTCACTGAACTTTCTCTATGAAGGCCTCCATCTCCAACTGCAGTCACTTAGGAAGTTAGAGCTTCAACATCTGGTTTGGAGGGAGGGGGAGACAATTCAGTCTCCAATTCAGATCTAATGTGATAATCCATCTTTCTTCTTCCCTAATAATACTCTTCTAGGCCAGTCCCAGTACGTCTACCTTATTTGAAGAAATGAATGATTTCAGAGATGCTAGAGATTATTAGTGACTTTTCTCATTGCTGTGACAAAATACCTGACAAAAGGAACTTCAAGAAAGGGTTTATTTTGGCTCACAGTTTGCTGATGCCATCCATTGTAGTGGGGACGGCACGGTGGCAAGAGTGGCTCTAGCTGTGGTAGGCAAGAACGGGATGTGGTCAATCACATGACCCCTGTAGTCAGAAAGCAGAGAGAGATAAGATCCAGGATCCACCAGGCTTTCCAGTTCCCTCACCTTCTTTTATTCAATCTGTGCACTCACCCACAGGTCCAGTGAATCTTCCTTCCTAAATTAAACCTCTCTAGAAGCATTATCCTAGACATGCCCAGAGGTATTTCTGAGGTGACTCTAAATCCCTTCAAATTGACAGTGCAAATTATAACAATCATAGTATTTAGGATAGTTTGGAGAAATCAACTGTAAACCTTGTTGCTCTAAAAGCTGTGCCACCAAGATTTATACTCAGAAATCTCATCACTGTTTGTGTGCCATCGTCCAAGATCACACACCACCAAAGCCAATGAAGAAAATGCCTGTAGGAGAGGAAAGGGATGCAGTTCGTCACTCACTCAAATGGTCATTTTCCTTCATTCCCTCCTGTTTTATTTGTAATAATTGGATAAAGTGTATATTCATCAAAACATAGCATGTTATTGCATTCAGTTGAAAAATTTCAAACAGTGGTGATGGAGGTTTCCCTCCTCATGTGACCTTGATGTCTGTGGCTTTTAAGACCTCTGTCTCTCAGTAATGTCACCAGGATAATCTATCCATCATATATTTTTAATTTAGTCACATCCATCAGTATTTGATATGAAGAAACATTAATGGTTTCTGGGTTTAAGGCTTTGATACCTTTGGGTCAGCTATTTGGATGTCATTCTCCTTTTTAAACAGCCAGGCAACAAGTAGAGCTTTGAGCTCTTTACCCTATGTTGTGCTTACAGAATCTAGACAGTGGTTCAAAGAGACTTCCCTTACTTTGGTGCATGATAATCATATGACAGGTAAGTTACATGTACATTGTCCACACAGTCTGACTGTCTGGCTTGCGGCAGGCAGGGGAGGGGGGGTGTTCCCTCAACCTGATCATGGAATGGAGACTGTATGTCTGGTTGCCACTCCTCTCTGGTCCAGAATCTTGGATTTGAATCTGGAATATATCATGGGCTAGCTTTATGTCCTTTGGTAATTTTTAACTTTTGTATGTTTTAAATTTGAGTTAGCAATAAAATCTAAGATTGTTGTCAAAGATTAAAGTCCATTTGGATGCTCCTGACTGGACCCTGTCCAGATCTTGAGGTCCATCAGGAGGAGGAACAGTTGCTCAGATACTGTACAACCTTCTGGTCCTTTAAAAAATTCACCAATTCTTTCAAAGGCTTCTATGGCTGTTACTTGGGTTTTTGTGCACATGGCAGAGCTGAAATAATGATTCTCTGCCTGTCTTCATCATGTCAAAAGCAGGCTCTCCAACATCATCACCTGAATTTCAGAGACAAAGTTAGAGAAGCTATTGATAATGTTTTCTATTTCAGATGCCACAAATCATCTATCAATCAGACAAGACTAGATGCAAGTTTACCAAACATACTAAGGCTCATATCGCTTTTACAAAGAGACATTAAGATGCTAAAGCTCATAGAATAAGCTTTTACTCTACAAATCTTTTAAAAGGAAATACAGTAAGAGTGTGCGAAAGAAGGAAAAAAGAGATTAAGAAGAGACGGGCCGGGTGGCAGCATAGCAACCAAGCCCTAGTCCAGACAGTCGGTCACCTTCACATTGCTCTTCAATCCTTTCTCTTTAAAACACAGTTAATGAAAGCCATCCGCCAGTCACCCTTGGCTAGCAGAAGCTAATCCCTGATCACTATAAACTTCTGCATGTCTGAAGAAACCTGGAGGCAGGGGTGGAGAGAAGGAGGTTGGAGAAAACCATGAAATACGTTGCAAAGAATCAAGATTTTATTATCACTAGTGTCCTGAAAGTTATCATGCTTCATCCCACTAATGCCAGGGTGTCCATTCCTACTGAAAACTGCCACAAGTTGTACAAGATTGAAGCTGACTTTCTACTTTAAATATGTTACCAATAACTTCAAAGTGTCCTGCTCAAAACTCTGCCACCTTCATAGGAGGCAGCAGGTGCCTGGCCTCCCCGGATCTGCAGAAAGAAGTCACGTGTGATGGTTCATACCAATGGTCAACTTGACAGGATTTAGAATCACTGTGGAATAAGTCTCTGGGTATGACTGTGAGGAAGTTTCCAGACTGGGTTAATGGAGGTGGGAAGACCCACCCTGAATGTGAGCTCCAGCATTCTGTGGTCTGGAAACCTGGACGGACTAGAAAGGCAAAAGTAAGCTGAGCAAAAGCATTCATCTCTCTGTTTCCTGAGTGTGGGTGTCACGTGACCAACCACATCCTGCTCCTGTTACCATATCCTCTCACTATGATGGGCTACATCCTCTAGAACTGTGAGCCAAAATAAACCTTTCCTTCTTTAAGTCGCTTCTGTCACAGCAATGAGACCAGTAACTAACACATTACCCTTTGCCTTGGCTGGGAAGGTAGACACAAGTGTAACTTCCCAGGTTGAGAGTCATCTCAACCTCCCATGGAATGCCATCCTTTCCTCCACCAGGCACAAATGGCACCTCCACTGCCCAGGCTATGCATTCCCTTCATTCTTTCTTGCACATGTGTGGAGTCCTTTTTCACCAAAGAAGACTTAAAGCAAATGTCCCAACAAAACCCAGCATCAAACAAAGAGATTCCAAATCACAGATGTGCTTGCCTGCTCTTGCAGCTGTCTCAGTAAAATCCTTCTCCATGGTCAGCAGTGGCTCTCTTCATTCCCTAGCCTTATCAACATTAAATCCTTAATCCAATGACTCTCTAGGTCCTTGTCCACACACAAGGAACTTTCCTCACTCCTGCCGTCTTAGGAGTTCATTCTTCTGTGGAAAATCTCAAGTTCAACTTTTCAAAGTTTCTCTTTTTACTACTTAAGAGCTCATTCAGATGATTCAAAATTTATGTTGCTTTTAAATTTTTTGTTTTTATTTTTTGTTTGTTTTTTGATATAAGGTCTCTAAGTAACCCCAGCTAACTTGGAACTCACTATGTAGACCAAGCTGACCTTCTCTCACAGAAATCTGCCTGCCTCTGTCTCCCAAGTGCTGGGATTAAAGGCGTGCCACCACACTTGGCCTTCTGCTGCTTTTCTTAGAACCTCATACTTACCTCACTTTTCAGTTAAGTACATAGATGCATAGGAGACAGATTGGCACAAGCATAGAGCACATATATACACACATAGACACATAGATACAGAGATGGTAGATGATATATAGAAGATAGATGATTGATAGGTGATAGGGGATAGATAGATGATAGATAGATAGATAGATAGATAGATAGATAGATAGATAGATAGATCATAGATAGATAGATAGATGATAGATGATAGATACATGATGGTAGATAGTAACTAAATTCATAAATACATAGATGAGTGATAAATAAATAATAGATAAAACAGCTAGTTAAATGGATTGATAGATGACAGATAGATGATGGATGGATAAATAGGTAGGTAGAAGATGATAGATAGATAGATAGATAGATAGATAGATAGAT
>NW_008352891.1:2704316-2733658 GCF_000622305.1 Nannospalax galili
TAGATAGTAACTAAATTCATAAATATGAAGATGAGAGATTAAATAGATAATAGATAAAATAGCTAGCTAAATGGATTGATAGATGACAGATGATGGATGGATAGATGATAGATAGATAGATAGATAGATAGATAGATAGATAGATAGATAGTTGATAGATAGATAGACATGATAAGAGAGAGGGAGACAGAGCTGTGGGAGGGCATTAGGGCTTACAATAAGAATCAATCTAGTCCCTAAATTCCATAGAGTTTGTGATTTACCTGGATTCTCATTTTGTTTTGCTGTGAATGCACATTCCCTTTACAGTATTTTTTAATCCTCTTGTTTTAATTGGTAATGCCTTTATACTTTGGGAAATGAACCCTAAAATGGTTCAGAATAGGCATGTTTTGGTATTAGGATAAGGACAGTTATAGAAGACAGCAGGAAAGGACGGTATACTAAGCTGAATTTGCTTGAGCAGCTTAGTTTTCAGGAAGAGCCCATCTAGACATGGTGGGTCTGGGTACTGACTGACAGAAAGCTGCCTTCACCTCACATCTTGGATGGTATTGGACTCCTGGGGATACACAGTCCCTCTGTTCGAGTATCACAGCTTAAAGGATGATTTTTACATTCTGAGTACTGTGTGAAGATTCTATAGCATGGGCTGGTTGAGCCTATCAGAGAGCTATAACTTCTGAGAGCAAACTTCCCATATCATGTCTAGTTACACTGCAAAGAAGGGCTTTGTGAACAGGGGCCTCTGGAATCTTCATGGCAGGGATTATGCTTCTGTGTCCGTCCAGGTCTTGAGCTTTATCCAGTGTGATCAGAACACACTAGACGTGGCAACCTGCTGGCACTTGATCCCTGTTTCTTCTATTCCTCTACACATCCCATCACCAGCATCACTGACTGATGATGACAATTTTGCCAACTGAGTTGGTATGTGGCTTCAGAATCTCTCAGCACAAAGTCCCAGGTAGCCCAAGCAAGTGATTAAACTTACCACACATTAGTTCTTTTTTCCATGTGGACAACTCACTGGCATGAATATAAGGGAAATAAATGCTATAACTCTTGTGTAACAATCTCCCACTACATATAACTAAAAGGGTTATATGAATCCCTGCACTCTATTGGCCCAAGCAAAATCTTCAGTGCATGCCAATTCAAAGGGTGAGGAATTGTGGCTCTGTTTTGAAGGAGATGCTGGAAAATCATTCTTGCAAATGAAATAGAAACAAAGAACAGGGAGATTTGGGGCAACCTATATAATCAAGTACATCTACTTCTTCCTCTGTGGTCTCCCTGCTAGATGGACTTCTCAGTTGCCATCATTTGAGACCACAGCACAGGCTCCTGAAGTTTAAAGATGACTCATTAAGTCTTGCCTCTAGGAGCTTGCAATGCAAACAAACAACCAGATGATTCAGTTCAGCACTGGTTGAGAGGCATCTCAGACCACAGCTCTCCCTGACTTCAGGGAGGCAAAGATGACAATAACTCTGTTTTTCACCTAAAAAAACTTAGAGAAGAAAGGAAAGAAAGCCAGTAGCATTTTGTTCTTCTGACACAGTCTGTGGCAGGGGCCCTTGCTGTTTCCTGATGCTCTCAATTTTTCTTGCTCCCTATATGTTCTAAAGGAAGGAAACAAAAGTACATTTTGTAGGGAAAAGAGGAAAGCTGGAACCTGACTATACACTGAAGGCTCTTTTCATCTACCAGCTCATCTCTTCCTGTCCCAAGCCTACCTACCTCCCTGCAGAAGAACATATGGGGCTGGGACCCTGATGTGAGGAGAGGGAGTCTGTACCCTTCAACACTGGGTCTTTTGAGGAAATAGAGCAGAACCACGCCACTCCCAGCACTGACTAGCACGCTCTTCGGAAGTTTCATCAACAGTACTGTTTAATACAAATATTACTAGATGGCAAAAGTCATCTTCCATCTATTATGTATGTTACATGCAGCTGTCATCCATAGTCAATCCTTATTCTAAACAAGGAATCAACTACTGAGCTACAAAATAAAAGCTATGCCTTAAGACAAGCAGGACAGGTTAGAATAAGATTGCAACCTCTAGACCTTGTGTTCTGCCCTCAACTTCTGATTCTCTGATATTCTACATCAGGAACAACATTCCGCATGTCACCTATCTGGAAGAATGTTGTTTTTGTTGTTGTTGTGTTAGTTGTTAAGCTTTTGAGGCCAAGTATCAGGTCACCATTGCTGATAATTTGTCAAGAATACTTTCCTAGTATGGAGCTAAGTGGATATAGAATGTGAAATAACTGCTGGGTGAGGGGATCAATGGTGCAAAGGGACCAGAACGGCACTAGAACAGGGAAGGCATTCTGGGAGGAACCCATGGACTGACAGCAAGTGCTGCCCACGGCAGTTTTTGCCAGTAACATCACAGCATCGAACATCAGAGTCAGGCAGTGACTCGACTCCCATGACCCATCCTTCTTGAAATATCAGCCAGGCAGTCACTTCCTCAGGTCAGGAAGGGCAGACCCTGCGACTAGGCTCTTTGTATGCTCTTGGGAATGTGAGCCCTTGTCTTCCCAGGGACCCTCAGATACACGGCACATCCCCCTGGGAACAGCTGTGGGAACAACCTCAGGCCTCGCAGGAAGGAAGAAGGTCTAGGGAAGGCTGCGACCCGAGTTATTTTAAGTACAAGTCCTCTCAGTTCAAATAGAGGTCATACTTCTCTCTTGAAGGCAATGGAGCCTCAACCTGATGTGTGCTTAATAGAAAGCATGCTGGCCTGAGACTTCAGACATGAGACTTGGAGAAGGTGGGATTTGAGAAAGACGGACGGACCCTTCCAACTCCACTGACATCCTCTAGCTAGTGACTTCCTCCCCAAGCTTTGGCCATTCAATTCATAAAACTCATCTATTTAAAACTATTAATTTAGAAACTATTACTTTCAGAAGAGTTGTAGATGTTGAAAATAAAGATGTTAAGAGGACAAAAAAAATTCTTGTTGCTAAATAATTTTCTTCTAGTGATAGACAAAGAACAACGAGAGAGAGATAATATCACAGGTGGTAGCATATAAGGAAAAATAAAGCAGGATTAAGAAGAAAGTAGGCATCAGGCGGCAGGGGTGGGGGGGAAGGTGGGAGGCAGGAAAGGTCGCTGCAGTGGTAAGGCGAAGGCTGTGATGGAGGGAGCTACAAGCTGTCCAGAGGGGTGGAGTCAGCATGAGCCCAGGAATGTGCAAGCCAAAATGTATGAAAACTCCTAGGACAGGAGCAGAGCTGTGGGTTCAAGGCACAGAAAGAAAGAGACCAGGCTGGAAAGAAAGAAACTAGGAGCAGAGACCTTCTGAGGCAGAGGCAGAACCTGCTATTGTCTTTTGAGTGAGATGCAAAGAAAGCCACGGGAGGCTGCAGGCAGAGGAATAAGATGATTTCAGCCACTGGATTAATGCCTCAGGCACTGAGCCTTACGTTGGGAATGTGGGGAGGATCTGACTGAAGAGGCCACCAAACTGCAAAAATGTTGGGCTGGCTGGGACTCTGTAGAAGTGAATCTGTCCTGCTGAATCTTATTACAAAGCAAGAGATTCGGTTCCTCACCAGCCTCCAAGAACGTTTGCAATCAGCCCTGTGTTCCAAATGCCCACTTCATCATTTGCTTGCCCTCTTGGATCATCAATGGGGAAGAGATCAATTATAATTATCTGAGGGCATCGGCAAAGCAAAGCCTTCATATCCAGTCAGGAGGATGAATGTGGAGAGAACACGTGTCTAGTGTTCTTTATAGAACTATCATTCTTTACTGTGAGCTCATCCATTCGAGTGTGCATCCTTGAAGAAATGTAAAATTACATTCATGAATCTAACATTTTAAGATAATCTGTAGAATGTTTCCATTCCTGAGGGAGTTGTATGAACTAAAACAGTTCATTAATTCAACTGATATGCATGCTATTTCAAGAAGGAAAGAAGGAAGGAGGGAGGGATAGAGGGAGGGAGGGAGGGAGGAAGGAAGGATAGGGCATGAGGGAGTGAAGAAAGGAAGCAGTGGAGGAGGAGGGAGAGAGGGAAGAAGGGAGGGAAGGAAGGAAATTCTTCTTGGGGCTGTAATTTCCTTGACATGATTGATCTAGGCAGCAGTCATTTGCAAAGTGAACTGCTGTTGGTAAGAAAGAAAGGCTTATTTTGGTTAGCATGTCACAGGTTTCAGTCCAGCATCTGGTGGTTGGCTCTGTTGTTTGGAACCTGACACAAAGTAGCCCGTCATGGCAGGATCCCACAGCCGACCAAGCTGCTTACCTCAGGGAAGCTGGAAAGGAGAGTGAAACCGGAAGGAACAAGGTCTCCATAGCTCTTTCAAAGACATACCCCAATGACCTCAATTCCTTCCACTGCCCTCCACCTCCTAAAGGTCTCCCAGTGGATCCAGAGGCTTAGGAGCAAAGCAAGTTAGTGCCATCAACACATGTCAAAGTTAGAGCTGTCATCCCCCAAGGAGAGCTAGGATATGGTGAATCTAAAATTATGAATCACTTAAACCAGCATCAGGAGCCTAGAAGAGAATGATAGGTTGTATAATTTAGGCGACTGCCTTGTTTGGGAAGCTTTCTACTTTGTTTCTAAGGAAAGTGTAATTCCTTTTGCCTGTGGCTAAGGCAGCAAGCCCCAGCAGGTCCTTCTAGTGTCTCATGTTCTCCTATTGGACTGCAAGGAAGCTGTAATTCCAAGGAGCTTTAAGAATGAGAATGTGTCATGCATTTTGACATATTGCTCATCTGCTCCCTTCTTAGGATTCATATTTCAACATGAACCACATAGCTCTAAACTTTTCAGCCACTTCATATTAAAGTTTACAAATGTGTAGTTACAGAATTGTAAAATGCAAAATACAGTCCTCCCTGTTTCACTGAATAAGAAGACTGAGGGATGTTTATCATTTGCCGAGGGGCATAGGTGTGTAGGACTGCCTGAAGACTCTCCTTTGCTTTTTTTTTTTTTTAATGCATAGACGTGTTTCTTTATAGATTTGATGCATTCTTAGTGCAAAAGTTAAAAAAAATCCCATCTTCTATATTGTTTAATCTTTCAGAAGTTATACCTCTTGCCAGGCATGGTGGTGCATGCCTTTAACCCCAGCATTCCAGAGGCAGAGGTAGTCAGATCTCTATGAGATTGAGGCCAGCCTGGTTAAATTCCAAGCCATCTGGGGCTACAGGGAGACCCTGTCACAAAAAGTCAGTTATATTTATCTTCAGGTGACCCTTCACGTGAGGAGAGTTTTTCTCCTAAAACCAGATGATATTTGAAGTCTATTTGATCAAAGGCAAGCAGGGATTGGTGGTGCACGCCTTTAATCCCAGCACTCAGGAGGCAGAGGCAGGTGGATCTCTGTGAGTTCAAGGGCAGCCTGGTCTATATAGTGAGTTCCAGGACAGCTGGGGCTACTGGGAGACCCAGTCTCAAAAAAAGACCAAAGAAATAGCAGTCCTAAGAAGGAAGTTTATGGATCCCATTTCCCACTCCTTTTTTTTCTGCTACATGTCTATGAAATTCTGGCTTCTGGTTTGTAAAGGAGACACCGCATGAGCTACTTTATTTCAAGAATGCCTTACTTTTTTTTCTGTCTTTTTGGGACAGGGTTTCCCTGTAGCCCTGGCTGACCTGGAACTCCCTATGTAGACCAGGCTGGCCTTGAACTCACAGAGCTCTGCCTGCCTCTGCCTCCTGAGTACTGGGATTAAAGGTGTGCACCACCTTGGATGCCTTATTTTATATAACTGCATGAGCTCAGATTCATTCCAGAATATAGTCTTGGCTGTTTGTCTCATATCTGTATTTATGATGCACACGAGGAATACAGCAAATAGGATGTGCGTTTGTTGCCTTTGAGGGACTTAATTAAAGAGAAGAAGGCAGATCTGCAAACATTAGTTTTATACAGTGAATTCAACATGCTTAGGTCACATAAATAGATATGATTTGTCTGTATTTGCCCCTTTGAATATCCTTATCTATGAAACTTCAGACTGTGCCTTTAGGCCAAGGAGTCCTGTTTGAACATATACCAGCCATAAAATGAGCAGTCTATCTTTAAACTAATTTGTTTCCGTGGGTTAGGGCTTGCCAGCTGGATTTGGGACACAGGTTTCAGTCTGCAACAGGATGGTGCAAGCACTTTTTGTACACAGTGTGTTTAACGCCCCAGTGGAGTGATGGCTCCCATTGGGAAACATCTGTCAACCCGAAGCTGCTCCATGGCCAACCTCTTCTCCGACACCTCACTGTCAAGGCAGACTAAATGGTTTCAGAAGCTCTTGTCTGGAAATAGTGAGCTCATGTCCCAGTGACTGAAATGATTTCCAGGGAGTTCCCAACCACCCTCCTGAAACAAGAGCATTGCAGCAAAGGGGGTTGTGCAATGCAATGTGTATTGTCACACCTTGGCTGGTTGCAAGGGCAGGGCCCACACTAGTCTTGTGTGCTTGCTACTGGATTCAGAATGAATCTCCACATACAAAGACATGTATGCAAAGAGTTCCTTTCCAATAATAAGTCCACAATACCATTTGATGCGTCCTCTTTAGTAAATGAAATGGGAAACAGGCCCTGAGCAGGGTGGTTACTTGTAGTCACACAGTAAGACAAAGCAGCCCAAACCAGAATCCTTTGACTTGCTCATGTTTAACTGTTCTTTCCAAAACTCCATGTGGCTCTGCTTCATAAATGATCTATCCAGCTGTGCATTTCCTGGAATTAACTATTTAGAAAGGAAGGTTTTTCACTGTTCCCATCTCTTCTTTATACTCCTCAGTTCATGCCTCAAACACAGCACTGCTCCTGGCTCTGACTTCCTTCAGTCTAGATTTCACACTAATTTTGATTTTTCTAAATATTGCATTAAAATATTATGCACCTCATCTTCCTCATCTCAGTTGCAGTCCTGTTTCAGGAATTCAGAGCATCTTCTTATAGAGTGACAGGGAAACATCTGGCAACCTGCTCTCCTGGGTGCAGCATCTTGAGATAAACATCTCATGGGGGGGAGCTTATAGAGATGTTCTGCATCTCTATAAGTATAGGAAGTAGCTGCAAGAGCAGGTGTTGGAACATCTCTGTCAGTCACCTTCACCCAGCTTCTTCACAGCCCCACAGATGCAGGAGGCTGTCTCAGCAAGCTATGTCATGAACTAGAAGTAAACTCTCACATCTGAAAGAAGGTGGGGTGATGTTTGCCAGCTGTCGCTTCTACACACTGCCCCTGATGCAGAGCCATCAAGAGTCTATATGCAAGTACATAGGGGCCCATGAGGTAGAAGGAGGCATGTGTGTGCAGGAAGGTGGCAGCTGAATCATTGTGATAACCTTTTTCATTGTCAACTTGAATGGAGTTGGAGACACACTTCTGCCATATCTGTGAGGGCATTTCCAGAGACCTTAACTGAGGATGGAAGCCCTACCCTGAATATGGGTGGTCTCATTCCATGGGTAGGCTCCTTGACTGAATAAAAAGGAGAACATGAGCTGAGTGCTGGCATTCATCTCACTCTACTTCCTGGCTATGGATACAAGGTGACCAGCTGCCTCACACTCCTGCCACCAGTCCAGAGCAGCTCTTGCTTCTGTGCCTTCACCACCATGATGGCTGTACCTTTAAAAGAAGATGAAATAAACCCTTCCTCCCTTACGATGACTTTGTCAGGTGTTTTCACACCTGTTAGGTTTTGTCATAGCAATAAGAAAAGTTAACTAACACAACCACCAACCACCATGTCAGTCTTGGCTTGCCAGAGCTGGAGGAACAGCCCTTACAGCTCACTTCTGCCTGCACTTCTCTCAGGCTGGATGAAGTCTTCTGATAACCTGTTTGCTCATCTTTCTCTGTAACTTCTTGAGAATAGAGAGCAGGTTTTACTCAAGTCTAGATTACCAACTTTGTGTTGAGTCCATGTCCCACATGTAGGATAAATGCAATAATGAAATGAGTTTAACTAAAGTCTACGGGTGAGGGGCTGGAAACTAAATATTTAGGCTTTGAGAGTCATGGTTATCTCTCAAAGCACTAACTGTGCCCTTGTAGCCTACAAGCAATGAGTTGATAGTTTAAAAGAAAGCATGGGATTGGGTTGCAATAGGAATTCATTTTATGTCACTGAAATTTGAACTTCATACAATGTGCATGTGTCACAGAATATTATTATTCCATGATATTTTCAACCATTTAAAATATTGTTTAAAATATATACTATTGGGAGCTGGAGAGATAGCACAGCAGTTAAGAGCAGTTATTGGTCTTTCAGAGGACCCAGGTTGGAGTCCCAGCACCCACATGGCAGCTTACAGCCATCCTTGACTCCAGTTCCAAGGGAATCCAATACCTTCTTCTGACCTCCATAGGCATTGCATGACATGGGTACACTTACATACATGCAGGCAATACAGTGATACACATAAAATAATAAATAAAATATTAAAAATACATTCTTGGTTTCAAGTCTTACTTTTCAAGATGGTATATAGCCTTTTCTACCCTAAAGTTCACACATGGATCCTAGTCTTAGAAAAATTCAGCCACAACAAATAACACATTTTCACCGGGAATTTCTTTATATCATATAGATTTACTGTTTACATATTTATATATCAGTGATTATTTACCTTCCACAATTCCTTTTTTGAAATTAAACCCTGAAAAAAAATGTGTCACACACTTGGGAACATGAGCAAAATGTACACAGCTTAAAAAATTTTTATTGCACAAGATTATGTGGAACAATGAGACAATTAAATAAAAGTATTAATATTGATATGAAGATGTTTTCTGAGAAATAATTATTCTATAAATACTAGTGTTCATTTATTCTAAAAACATTTATTTAGCAGAAATATTTGGGTTTTTTTAATTTTTAATAACTACATGATTAGAAGAAGCATTTCATTACAGCTTTAACATATTCAGTAGCACACTCCAGAGCAAGAGTACATCTCTTTCACAAGTGGCTGTAAGTTCCTAGGTTCACAGTTGAGTTAATACAGTTATACAATATTGAACTCAGTATAAGCCCTGTAAGATATGAAATTGAATGAGTTTTTAATCTTTAACAAAGATCTCCATTCATTTTAGAATATATTGTTCCTTGCAGAAAGACTCATTGTTTTTGCTACTACACTGAGATGTTGGCTCATGCATCTCTGATCTGTATGTACCTGATTATTACTAGTCGTAATCGGTTGCACTTGGATCCCTGATGCCTGTAAATATAGTCAAGGGACAATGCATGCCAATACAATCAAATTGAAAGCTTACGAATGAGACATTTGATAGGAATGTGAAGGATAGATCAAAAACCTTATTGTATGTTCTGAGAAAATAATTGACTAGATTAATAGAACCAAAATTAAAATTATGTATAACCACTAGAAAAACATAAGAAGTTAGGTGTTTTAATATTATTAATGAGTTCTGTAAATCAATCTGAAATTAATGTACACACAGGAATAACAAGAAAGGAGAGGATTCATGGTTAAAAGCCAGAGTTTTAAGATATGATAGGTGCTACTGTTCTCTAATATGAATGGATTAGTGTAGACTTCAGAAAAAAACTCACGAGTTTCATCCTGTATAGGGTAAAAAAATGTATAATATGTGTAAATATAAAGTTTCAGAGTTAAGGAGAGAATTCTGTGTAGATATGGTGATATGTGTGTTACACATATTAAAGAAGTATAAATGATCATAAATTAAAAAAAATAAAAATACTCTGAAACACACACACAGAAAATACATTCTTAACTCTTATGGCAACTCACCAATTCCCGAATTAAATCAGCAAACCACGCACTCACCTCTTGAATCAAAAGCTATTCATGTAGTTATGGTCTGAGTTTGTGACAAAAAGTCACCTTCTGAAGAAAACTAACTGCAACAAACTGCAACAAGATAACTATGAAGTAAAGGAACCGAAAGTATCAGAGCACAAAACTAGGAAGACACATATTCATCGAGGCAGAGCTTTGCTGGGTGGCTGCCGTTTGCTGTGGGATTTCTCTGGGTTGGGAAGTAGACAAAACTTGTGTTTGCCTTTCAGCTTCCATCAGTGCTGAAGTTGTATGGGGTATTTGTTTTATTTTGCTTTGCAGAGAAAACCTATAAGGGTTAAAGAATTTCCTTAATTCAATGTGTTTCTCAAACAAACAAAATATTAAATCATTGCAGAGCATTATAGATTGTAAGTTATTTTGCATGCAACCTGTCTTACAACTTTGTGCACCAGACAGAGTTGATATTATTAGCAGTATAAATGAAGGCATGGCGGCTAGGGGACTGGCTCAGTCAGTAAAGGGATTGCTGGGTAAACATGAAGACCTGAGTTCAGATCTCCAGCATCCACATAAAAAGCTGGACATGGTGACATGTGTCTGTCATCCTAATGCAGGGAAGGCAAAGACAGGATGATTCTTGGAGCTCGATGTCCAAGTGGTCTTGCTAAATTAGTGAGTTATAGGGTCAATGAGAGACCTTATATGGTGGTTTGAATGAAAAATGTCTCCCATAAACTCAAGAATTGGGATACTTGGTATATGATCCCCAGTTGGTGGCACTGTTTGGGGTGGTCATATAATCCTTAGGTGGTATGGCTGTGCTGGAGGAAGCATGTCACTGGGGTTCATAGCCTCATTCCATTTGTAATTTGTTCTTTCTGTCTCTCTCTGACTCCTCTCTCTCTCTCTCTCTCTCTCTCTCTCTCTCTCTCTTTCTTGTTCATGCTTAAAAATGTGCATGCTCAGCTTTCTATTCTAGGGGCCTCTTGCCATGACTCCACACCATGATGGACTCATCGCTCTAGACCTGAAAACGCAAATAAGCTCTTCTATAAGTTGCCTTAGCCGTGGTGCTTTATCACATTAAATTCTCTCACAAGCCACGGAGTTTTCCTTGCTTCTCTTTCTTGAAGAGAATCCCCAGATGTCCTCAGAGGCTACCTCCTTTTTATAATTTCTGTCTCCACATCACCTCCTGAGAGTAACCTTCCCCAGAAACACCAAGGTCATCACCACCTCCACTCTGACCTGTCTTACTATATCACCTTTACTTGTTTCTTCATAGTATTTACCAGTCTACTCGTAAGACACTCTCACAACAATGTATGTTGGCTCATGTTCATCTTAGTAGACGTGTCCCTGGGAACAGGGCTAGACCCCTACTATCAATTCATCAAATATCTTTAAACATTGCCTGGGTGTGCTGGCCCAATTGATAAGGGCCTACACTGTAGGCTGTGGATGCAAGATATTATCTTTCTAGGAAGTATCAGAAAAGGACTGTGATACTGTTTTATAGTATTAAGAAGCAACAGGGACAGAAATGAGTGGAGCTGAGCCCAGAGGGAAGCTAAATGCAGACAGGTGAGGCCACATGTTACTGGCAGAGTAGAAAGAAAGGCTTGCGGCTTGTTGTAAAATTACTTTGGGGTCTAGTCCTACATGGTTGTGCCTGAGTATTATCTGGCAGAAATCCAAGTAAATCCCCGCTTTCCATTTTGAATACCACAGCATTCATACAATTCTAGTTCTAGCCAATTCTGACTTCAAAAGAGAATGTCTGTGCAGATAATCATAAAAATAGAAGGATGTTCGTCACAAAGAGTCACCTTTATCCCTTCGCTTTAAGACATTTTTATGCCCCCATAATTCCCATGCATTTGACAGTCTGTTTGCATGTTTTGAATTCCCAGCAAGATTTATTATGTCCCTTCACTACGCAGTGAGTCATAAATAGTGTATGTCCATAGGCACATCAGTGAAGCAAAGCAAAAGAAGTGTGGGTCACAGTTCTGATGCCTGAGCCAGAGAGGGGGAATGAGACACAGGGAGGGAGGGAGGGAAGGAAAGAGGGAGAGAGAGAGAGAATGTTTTGATTCTGAGCAGTCATGACAATATAGACCAGAATCTTGTTCTTCCATGTCATTTAAAACAGGAAGCTGAAGCTACATAGCTGTGGTTTCTCAGCCAAGAACTGTGCCAATCTTTCCTTCCTTTCAGTGGCTCAGACCATTTCTATCAGAGCTAGAAAGAAACCCACTTCATCCTCAGTTTCTTGATCCAAATAAGGAAGTGGTTGTGCTAGATAAGCTTTAAGAAACCAGGATCTTCAAAGCCTATGATTCTAAACATGTACATGCACCAAAGGAATGCTGAAGGCTCTGCATAGAGATCCCTGTGCATTGTACACAATAAACATTTGTTGATTTGCTGGTTTTCGATCTTTTTTCATCTGACATTATCTGCTTCCCATTCCCAAAGGGTGTGGATTGTTCGGACTCTTATCCTCACTGATTAGTTCAATTCCTTAACTTTTATGCAAAATGCTGTGTATGCATAAAAGAAAGAATTTTGTAGGGGCACCTCAAAGGGAAACTTCATAGAGAAGGTAATGTGTGACCTTTGGAGTACATGTAGGAGTGTGAAAAACTAAAAGAAAATAAAGGAACCAGGTATGCAAAGCTTCTGGTCTACTGTAGTACCCAGAAATATAGAATAACAGAGATGAGCAGATTGGACCACAAAGAAAGTGGATGTGCGTCACGACACCCATCTACCCTGCTTACCGCTCTGTTGATCTCTGGCAGGGTTCTTTTTGGAAGCTTTCTCCATCCCACTCAGTGTCTCTAGGTTAGGTAATCATTATCTCCTGCTTGGGAGCTAGATGTGCTTCCCAAGCCCAGCTTGTACCCATCTACACTCCAGCATTTACAGTGTATCATCTCCGGCCAGTGCTACAAGATGGGATCAGGATTCTTCTTGAGCTAATAGAGAGAGAGGCTTTTGTTGCTGGCATTTCTAAGCTGCTAGCCTGAGTCTGCAGTGATAATGAAGACAGAGTCATCACCTAGGGAAAGCAGAGCAGAGAGATGGAGACTATGTGAAATGCTTTTACAGTAACTCCCAGCTTTGAAAAAGCATGGACCCCCAATATATTTCCAAATGGCCCCAAGGAAATGGCTTCACATTAAGGGAGATTCATGATGACTTGGGGGATTCAAAACCCTATCTCTCTCTCTCTCTCTCTCTCTCTCTCTCTCTCTCTCTATCTCTATCTCTCTGCATGTGGTGTGTGTGTGTGTGTGTGTGTGTGTGTGTGTGTGTGTGTGATCTATTGTGAGAAGATGTGTAGTAGGCATCACTAATGGTGAAACTAAGTAGGCCTCTGCTGATGACACTACCTGTCACCTCTAGTCAAAATCCAAAGGGCTAAAAGTGATTTGTATATAAGGAAAAACAGAAAGGCCAAATGCCAGCCAGCATGGAAATTTAAAGTCCTAGTGGATGCTAGAGGAAGGAAGCAGCTGCCCACTGACCCAAAACCCAGATATTCTGAATATTCTCAGTAAGACTCTCACAGTATCATAGTATTTGAATTCTTGCAGTGCTGGGGATTGAGCCTAGGTCCTCTTGCTTGCTAGGCAAGTGCTCTAGCCTTGAACTGGATATGCAGCCCACCTTGTTGTATCTTAATATAGCTCAGTTTTTTAACAACCGTCTCCATTTCAGAATTTTTCCCTTAAGAAACCAAACCATTTATATTAGTTTAGTACTAAGGACAAGGATGCTGGGCTCCAGGTCACAGGGACAGAAAGCATAGTTTCACTTTCATTTTGCACATGTGCTCTTGTCTTCTTATACAGTCCGTTCACTTGGGTAGCTTGAGACAGACAGCAAGGCTCAGGGAGAGGGAGAGCAGGGTTGCTGATTAGTACGGTTTGCTCTTCTTTTACTCCAGTATTAGCTTTTCTTATCTCTTTCCTCCTTCCTCCTCATGAAGAAGCATACAAAGACTTCCCTTTCCTTGGGAGGCACTCTTCCCTATAATCTCTTCTTTCCTCTCATTTAAAAATGTGTCTTACTACTTTCTCAAAGGAGAGAAAATAGCTCTTTCCGGTTCCTTCAGATCGTGCTCTCCTCTAAAACAATCCATTCATACAAACGCCCTCCTGAGCAACATGCAATTTGTTGGGATTGTGTGGAGCCAACGGAGGGTTTACATTGGCCCAGCCAACAGCAAATTGAAATCTTCCATAGCCGTCTTTGCTATGGATTCTTCGTTGTGGGGCTGGTGAGGTTATTTTCCCCTCCTTCTCCCCTTTCCCTGTCTCTGCTGTCTCTCTCCTTTAGTCTTTTATTTTTCTTAATAACACTTGGCCTCATGTAGCCCAAGGTGTCATCAAACCTATGTATCCAAGGATGACCTTGAACTCTTGATCCTCTGCCTCCACCTCCTGAGTGCTGAAGTAACAGATGTGTACCACCACTCCTGACTTGGCTGTGCGAGAACAAGGCTCCTTGCATTGCTAAGAAGCAGTCTACCAACTGACCTACAACCACAGCCTCTTCTTTAATCATTATATACACATTCAAAGTCCTCTCCAGGATGAGCTCAGGCTATTCTGCCTTGCTCTACCTTTATCTAAAACTACTTTACCTCTGCACAGGCTTATCTGGCAGAACAAAACTCCTCTCTACCCATTGAGACCCATTCTACTTAAGAACAATCAATCGTAAATACACATATTATCTTCTATTAACACTGGACAGTTAAAAATGCCTGTGTATTCACTCACGCATTCTAGTAAGACATTTCACTAGACAGGTATTATAATATATTTTTTATATGCAAACCTTAATGAAAAGGTAAGTAAAGCTATTGCCCATGACCTTGTCATTCAGTGTAATGTCTGTGGCATCATGGTCTCCATTTCTAGTCTTATTTTCATTTCTGGAGAAAGGTGCTACAGATATTTTGCTTTAGTACTTAAGTCATTGGCCAGATTCCCACCATACTTGAGCTTGACTGTTTCTCAGTGTATGAAGGGCAAAGAGGAATTCCATTTTAAAGGTTCCTAATGGGATTTCCTGTTTGTTCCCACAGGCAGCAGGGTTTGAGAAGAAGAGAAATTTGTCTACTTTCCTGGTAATAAATTTATGTAATATAATAAACAAAATTATCTGGGATAAAGGAGAAAAATTGGTTCCCTGCCTTTACTCTTGAACATATCATTTAATCCTACTTATATCACAAAAATTCTTCATCTTACAATATTCATTTATTCATTCTTTTCATTCATTTAAAAAGCTGTTCTTAGTATCTGCTGCCTTAGGCACTATGTTAAACACCATAGTGCTTAGGCACTGGGTTAGGTACCACAGTGACTCCCCCAACTCCCTCATGGGGAATGCTCAGGTTAACCATGTGAGAAAAGATGAGTCAAGATTATTTATAAAAATTGGAGGAAATAGGGACTGGAGCGATGACTCAGTGGCTAAAACACTGGCTGCTCTTGCAGAGGACCTGGATTCATTTCCCAGCACCCACATGGCAACTAACAAACATCTGTATCCGTAACTCTACTTCTAGGGGATCCGACAACACCCTCTTCTGACCTCCACAAGCAGTGCATTTACCTACATGCAAGCAATACACTCATACACATAAAAGAAAAATCAATTTTAAGAATTAGAGGTAATAAAGACCATCATATGTCAGTGGTGATGAAGACAACAGCAGTAACAGTCACTTAATGTTCACACTGTATCAGGTGTCATGCCAAATATTTCACTGGTGTTACCTTATTGAAGCCTTAAAACCATCTCTGATGCCCAAAATATTAACACTCCTATTATATCAAAAATGTAACTAGAGTTTAAAAGGATTAAGTAATTTGTCCCAAGCTACAAAGTTAATATGAACTGAGGCCAAGAATAAATCTAGGTTTGTCTGAGGCCATAGTTCTGTTGCTAATGCTGCAATATTACAGTTATGTGCACTCAAAAGGGACAGTGATGAATCATCATGGGAAAAGACTGCTTTAAAAAAATAGTTTTATTGACTCTTTGAGAATTTCATGCAGTGTATTTTAATCATATTCATACCCCTTCCCACACTCCCAACATCCTACCCCCCAAATTCATGACCTCGCTGCATAGTTTTTATGGCCTGTCAAGTCTAATTTGTGTTCCCCAAATGCTCTTGGAGGTGGGTCCATTCCCTGGAGCTAGTCAACTTACCTGGCATCACACCCTAAGGAAAACTGAGTTTCAGTCTCCCATCAGCTAACAATTGTCAAGAGATCCTCAGCTAGGGCTGGGGCTTCATACCCACCTCCCACTTAAATGCTGGTGTTTTTGTCTGGCTTGGGCTTACACATATGTTGATCATGCTGTCACAGCCACAGTGGGATCGTATGTGCAATTGCCCTTTTGTGTCCAAAGAACACTGTTTCATTGAATTCATTCATCACCTCTGCCTCTTTCAACCTTTCCTCCCCCTCTTCTGTGATGCTCCTCACTTTTGCCTCACAGTACTGTGAAAGATTTCACAGAGGAAGAGGTGCTTTTGCTGGACTCAAGGCAAAGAGCTTTGTAAAAGAGCCTACAGCAGCATAGAAAAGAACACTGTCCGAAATCCAGACTGCAGACATACACAGAAACAGACTGAGCACTGGAAAAGAGGAGGAAGAAGGCATGACTAGAGCCTAGAACACTGGGATAGTAGGTAGGTGTTATTAGGAAATAATAGCCAGTAGATAGCTTGAGTTCTGGACATAGAAGGCTCTAGATCAGCATATTCACCTTCACTAAACTTTATCTTCAAAACCATAGCTCTATCAGCAAAGTTCTTGCAGAACTTGAGATCAGTCCCCAACATCTATGCATAAAACCCTGGCAAAGTGATGAGCAATTACAAACCCAGAACTGGGGAGGCAGAAACAGGAGGATCTCTGGGACTCTCTGGTCACCTGGCCTAGCTGCATTGGCAAGTTCCATGCTTAATGGCAGACCCTGTCTCAAAAAAACATGGTGGAAAGCTGAAGAGATGACTCAGCAGTTAAATTAATATACACACAAAAAAGGTCTACTGTTTAGATCCCCAGAACTCATATTAATGTTGGGTGTGTTAGGCAACCTGCCTATAATCCCAGCCTCAAAATTTGGATTCAGAAGATTCCCAGGAAAAGCTAGCTAGAGAGACTAGCTATATCAATGAGCTGTGGCCTTACTGAGACCTTGTCTCAGTGAATAAGGTAGAGGAACAACTGAGGAAGATTCTTGAGATCAATCTTGGACCTCCAGCAGCATGCTCACACATATGCACATATACATGCAGTTGCACACATAGACACACATATGCACCCATACACGTAGAAACATACATACACATATACACAGACACATGAAAAAGAAAAATATTAAATATTAATATAATACTAACATTATTCAATTATGTGTACATACATGACAATAATAGATACTTATCTCTATCTGCATAGATAAGTAGAGCTCACATCCCTTATCACAGAAGCTTCTTTTTGTGATTCACAGTGGTTAATACAGAAACTCACAACTGGTCAAAGTAAAAAGAATAAATGAGTCCTTGGCCCTAAATAAGAAATCTGTATTACCTCTACTGTCTCGTCCTTTCAAGGCTCAGAGGACATTAAGGAAGAAGGAGTGAAAGAGTTTAAGAGTCTAAGGCTAGGGAGGCCTGCTGCAGAACAGTGTCTTCTGAACATGACACAGCTGATGACCTCATGAACTCACTGCAGTAGTGGATAACTGTGTAAGGCTGGCACAAGATTGGACTATCAACATTTCATCAGCTGGGTCGGGGGAAGAGCTCAGAGAGTCCCACTCCTCCCTGGGGGACCACTGACTGTTAATGATGGCTGGAGGAAGAAGTGTTGCTCATTTTCAGTGGTGTGACCTCTCCTAAGTTACTCATGCTCCAGTAAGTAACCTCCAGCCCACGCTCATGCAAGCAGTTCTAGTTAAACTCAGTGGGTCGCACATACAAAGCCATGAGAGAAGAAGGAGACCTGTTGGGAAGTAGGTCTTCAGCAGGAGAAAGAGGATGAGACAGGGTAAGAGGGGAGGCGCAAGATGAAAAATCATTATGTACATGTACAAAACTGTCAAAGAATAAAAAGTAAAATTAAAAATGGAAAGAGAAACAATGTGGAGATCAACTGAGGAAGACATCAGACATTAAGTTCTGGGCTCTATTCATGCAAGTGCATCTGCAAACATATGTGCACACACAGAGAAAAAGGATATACTTACCAGCATTAGCCCCCGCTCTGGGCTATATGTAGAAAAAGCAAGGAATATGTTGATATTCTTGGAACATCAGCTTGCTTGCTGTCCCCACTCTAAGTCCCTGCTCACATGTGTAATGAAGCCCTGACATCAGTAGCTCCAAATTGTAGCGCAAAGTCCCCAACTTTCTGCCAACAGCACTGAATGTCCTTAGTCAAGCCCACTGACATTTCTTATCTTCTGCCTAGAGCCTAGCTCCCAAATTGGCCTTTGGCGCAGGGCCATCCATCCACCTCCAAGGCAAGTTCTTCATTCAACATCTAAAATTGCATCACTCCCTTGATTAAAAATCTTTGCATTAGGGCGGGCATGGTGGCGCACACCTTTTCTTCTAGCACTCGGGAGGCAGAGACAGGCGGATCTCTGTGAGTTCAAGGCCAGCCTGGTCCACATAGTGAGTTCCAGGATAGCCGGGGCTACAGGGAGACCAAAAAGCGTAATGCCAAGCCCTGTTGCTTGCTCAGTTCATGTCTACCATCTCGACTGCTCTGAGTACTGCCCGATATGGATTTGATTTTTATGGAAAAGAAAACATGAATTCAAGAGGCAAAGGGAGGAGAAGAGAGATAATGATCAACCTGGCCACACCTTGGCCGGGGCTGCTTAATCATTCACACCGCTTGTCTCCTCCCCGTTCTTCCTCTATTTAAACCTGAAGCTCTTACATCAGTATCGCTGGACACCTTTACCTGAGTTTCTTCCCAGTGTACACATAGATTAAACTTTGCTTTCCACTATTAATTTTCTCTAACTGAGGATACTGAAGAGCATGTAGCCTGACCAGAATTGATCCCTGGGGCTGCTAACCAGGGCCTTATAAACAAAGGATGTGGATGCCCTGTGGTACCCCCCAGCAGGGCTCTGACAGCTGCATATATATGGAAAAGGAATGTTGAAAATATTTTTGCAGTGGCTTTCCTAGAAAATCATTGTTCAGGCAAACACTCCACCGGTGTGTGTGTGATGATCTGGCACATTTAATAAGCTGCAGGCTCATAACTTTTATTAAGTTCCTTCATATGAATTGCAATGTTCTACTCTCCAGCCTGTATCATAGCAGCTGCTCGAGGGTGCTGGGCCCCAGTCTCACTTCCCCACCCAAAGAAAGGTGTTACACAAAGGTGTTTGTTTCTAGGAAAAGCCTAAAACCCTGCATGCAGTTATCAAATTAAAAAAACTATGAGGAGTAATTTGCAGTAACACTTCTGGGCTTTCTGTGCAGGGACTTGCTCCTGGGAGATGAATCAGTAACTTCCCTACATGTTATTCCTGATGTTTTTGCTATAGGCAGCTGTCAGGACTGCCAACTGGCAGCTCACAGAGGCTTGCTCTCACCCAGAGACAGAACAATCCCTGTCACATGTGGCCAGCAATGGGCACACGGTCTCTGCCTGTTGCTGATCACAGAGACTGAAACAAAGGTCTCCTCTGTCAGAGGGGCATGCCTGCGATGGAGCAAGCAACTTCTTCCTGTGATTTCCTGTGTGCTTTGGAAGAGCACCTTAGTGCTCAAAACAAGATCACTGTAAATAAGAAAGGCTGGGCCCATCTTGAGATAACTACACACCTCTGTCTTCATAACAGGATTAAGGGAAGGATCCCAGAGTGCATTGGCTGTGGCACTGAGAGGGAGTTCTCAAATGGGCTCCACTATTAAAACCTCACATTGTTTGAAGCTAGCCTCCTAGGCTTGATCTGATCACAGATAAAATTGGGAAAACAAAGGATACTGCTGTGATTCCTCTTATTTACTGTATCCAATCCAGAGAACTATGGCCCAGGGAGATAAATTTTTAGACTAAGCTCTATGAGAAAAACAAGTTGAGAATTTGTTCGTCTTCATGCCCAAAATTGTGGGCTCTGAATAACAAAAGAATAAAGATATAAATGGCCACTAACTGGAAGCCTTGGGAATAAACATCAACAGACGTAGCTTGTAGTACTTCTCCAAGTGACCCTGAATGGTCCCCAGCTCTCACTGACTCTAGCTTCTTCCCTCTTTTCTGTTCCCAGCCAGTCTTAGGCTCTTACTCTACAGACCATAGGCATGTTGCTCCAAATGGGAGCCTGTGCTCTTTTCCAATAGGCCATCGGCATGAGCATGACCCATTTTAGATCTATTTCTTTGTTCATATTGCTGTGGGTTCTCCTTGGGGCCCTCCTCGTGCCCCAGCCTCCATGTCTCTGAAATCCTGTTTCGAGTGGGCTCAGTTCAAAGTTTTCCTCAACTTTCAACCCTTGCTCCTTCTAGGTACAACCCTATTACTTGTTGAATCCTGGACCAATCTATTGAAAGCAGTAAACTCTGTCCCAACTCTTGTGGTTCCTGTGTCACTTCCGACAAGTTGCTTTGCTTCTTTGAGCTCCCATCGTCTTCCATGAAATGGGAATCACACTAGTGTATGCCGTGAACTTTAAAGGAGAGAAGCTACATAAAGACTCCAATACAAAGAGGTTCTCAACACATGCTGGTTTCCTTTCCCCTCTTCCCTTTGTGGCACTTCCACTGTTTAGTTTTTAATTTTTATTTATTTACTTCCATTTTCATGTGCATAAGTGTTTGCCTACATGTATTTAAGTACACTCATATCCTGCAATACCTGCGGAGGCCAGAAGAGGATGTTGTATATCCCTGAAACCAGAGTTACTGATAGCTAACTGTTAGCTACCATGTGGGTGTTGGGTATTGAAGCTGAGTACCAGGTCCCCCATTGTTTAATTTTGTATCACATTTTGTGCCTTACCCCTGTATCTAAACTACTAGACTTCAAGCTTTGAGGGCAAGAAAGATGCCTTATCCAACATCATGCCTCTATAATGCTATATCATGTGACAGATTCATAAAGTTGCTGAGATGACATGAAGCCAACATCATCATTGCTAGACAGGGGCATGGATGCTGAAATTGAGGGAGCCAGCCTCCCCCAGCAACAAAGGCTGAGTGGTGAGTCCAACATGACCACACATACTTTTCCCACCCACACAAGAGCACGAACATTCCACCCATTTTAATCAAGGCCTTCACTAAGGCATTATATACATTTCTCTCGTTCTCAGCCTCCTTCCAAGGTCACCACAATAGCCCACTATTATGCACCATTCACACATCCTACATCCTCATTCCTCCTTCCTACCATACAAATACAGGAGACTAAAAATGCCAGCCCCTGCAGGATCTCACAGTGACCTTTACTATTTAGTGTTGAGATCCCTCTTCACACATAAGAAGTCTTTAATTCAGATTCTGATCCCTTCCACAGAATTATGGAATGTTCTAATGTCCAAGCTTCCTTTCTGGGTCTTTAGTGTTTTATGCATCGGTTTAATTAAGAAGACATTCATGCTTCCTTATGGAAGGCACCTCAACAACATAACCACAGCCCAATACAAGGCCTCACTGAGTTATAGGTTTAGTAGCATTTTTAAAACTCTTTTTAAAAAAGATTTTTTTATATTGTGTATGAATGTTTTGCTTGCATGTGTGCATGTACACCATATGTCTGGTGCCCAAGGAGGCCAGGAGAGTGTATCAAATTCCATGGAACTGGAGTTATAGAGGTCTGTGATCAGCCATGTGAATGCTAGGAACCAAACCAGATCTTCTGCAAGAATAGCAAGTGCTCTCAACTGCTGAGCCATCTCTCCAGTCCCTAGTATGGTCATTTTTTTTTTTTTAAAAGACACCTAACCCTGGGTTTGTGACCAGGCCTGGAGAAAAGTCCTTATTAACAGTGATCAGCCACACCTGGACTGGTGGGGTATCATTTCTTTCAAATGGAGTTTTTAACACTTCTATCACTAATAGAAGGAAAACTCTTGTGTTTCCTAGGGAAAAAGGAGGGGAGAAAATCCTGGACTTCACCTGGCCCTCCTGGGACTTTAAATTTGTTAGTGTGCATGTCTTTTAAGAAGAGCTTCTCTTATCATGACTTCAGGAAATAAAAAGTTTAGATTCAAGGTCCGGGTAGGTAGGAGCTAAACACAAGGTTGAATAGGTATTAGATGACCTGGGAGAGGTAACTTAATTCCTCTACGTCAGTTCCCTACCTAACAGGGGAGGGATGTCTACCTTCCGGAGTTGCTATAAGAACTTGAGATAATGAAGGAAGAATATCTGGCAGGGCACTGCCTGGAGGCAGTAGCAGCAATTCCAATAGCTTTTGTCAATTGGTTGTTTTTAACTCAGAGTCTCAAAGAGATAAGACAAGCAGGAGAGAGAGAGAGAGAGAGAGAGAGAGAGAGAGAGAGAGAGAGAGAGAGAGAGACAATATCCTCTCTTCTTCCCTTAAACTACCACACTGATAACTTGTTTATAGACTGTCAGCCCAGTTGTCCTTGCTGGTCCAGGTTCTCCTCTGGAGAGGACTGAAAGTCTGAAAATTAGTCCTGAGTTCCAGCTGTCTGTCTGAAGATCGGTGCTGTGAACCAGCTGGAAGATTCTGCCTATCCACTCCTTGTACCAGCTCTGGGGCTGAGGCAGCCACAGTGACCCCTTGCAGTGTGCCCTTCTGATAACATCTAGGTGATGCTAGGCTGGGATTCTGGGTGGGTTTTGTGGAAATGTGGCTGACTACCAAATATCCTGGAAGTGAGTGGGTAATCAGTGGTCTCTTGAGTGGGGGCTGGCCTTCCATCTGCATGACAGTGGGTCTGGTTGTTCTGAACATCCCACCCAACTCTCTGTTTTCACAACCCAAACAAAGGAAGCCCCTTCCAACATTCAGGAGTTTGGGTCATTTATCCCTGTCTTCAGAAATAGATTATTTTAAGTAAGTCTGAGTACAGAGATCCCAAATTCCCCATGTCCCCAATCCACAATGCACAATCTGCCTACAAGGACCCATGTTCATAGTTGACTTAGGATTCACCATTGGTATACATGAGAAATTTTCACAAATGTGCTGAGACCTACGTCTACCTCTGTAGTATCACAAAGAACCATCTCATTACTCTAAAAATTCCCTTTGTTCATCTAACACATGCCCTCTTCTCATAAAACCCTGGAAACCATTGTTTTAATGTCTCCATGTTTTTTTTTTAACTTTTCTAGAACATTACACAGTTAAAATCCTGTAATGATCGCCTCTTTAGATTGTCTTCTTTCACCTAGTAGCATACACTCAACTTTCCATCCAACAAGTCTCTCTTCCAATGAATATACCAGCTCATTTTCTTTTTAGGACTGAATAATATTCTATAGTCCAGATGTACTACAACTTATGTAACCATCCCCCTACTGAAAAACATCTTAGTTGATTCCAAATTTCCATGATTGAAAATAAAGATAAATACCAATATATAGTTTTTTTGTGTGGCAAATTTCATCTCCCTTGTGAAAATCACAAAAAAAAACACAAAGGTTGGGTCAAATGGTTAGAGTAAGTTTGATCTCATGAGAAACTGCCAAACTGCCTCCTAAATTGGTTGGACCAATTTGCTTCTCACCAACAATAGAAAGGATGGAGAGTTCCCACGGATCTGGTCCTTGCCAGCATTTGTTAATGGTGTTTGGGAAGTTTTTCATTCTGTGGGATGCATGCAGGTGTCTCATTTTATTTTGTAGTTCCTTGATGTAAAGCTTTGCTTTCAAATGCTATTTGTCACCAAATGTTGTTTTTGGAAATTATCTTATTCAGATATTTTAACCTATATTACCTATATTTTACCTATATTTTGATTAGGTTTTTGTTTCCTATTGCCCAATCTTATTTTTTCTTTTTTTTTATTGAATTTTTGTGCATTTCAAAAAAATCCATCTTGGGCCGGGCGTGGTGGAGCACGCCTTTAATCCCAGCACTCTGGAGGCAGAGGCAGGTGGATCCCTGTGAGTTCAAGGCCAGCCTGGTCTACATAGTGAGTTCCAGGACAGCTGGGGCTACAGGGAGACCCTGTCTCATAAAGACCGAAAAAAAAAATCCATCTTAATTGTATTTACACCCTCTCCCCATCCCCCTTACCAGATTTCATGAATTATGTCATATACGTTAAGGTTTATTGAATCAAGTTTGTGTCCCCAGATGTCCCTCAGTGTGAGTTAATCCACTGGAGCCTGGTTGACCTATGTAGCATCACTTCCTTACAGAAGACCAACTCTCCCTCACCCAACAGTGATCAGCTGAAAATAGTTTCTCCGCCAATGTTTGAGCTTCTTACCCATTTCCTCATTACTGTGCTGGGTTTTTTTTTTCTGGTTTGATGGGTTTTTGTCTGGTTTGAGTTTGCTTGGGTCTTGTGCATGCTGTCACCATTGCTGTAAGTTCATGTAAGCAAGTTCCCAGTCATCTGGAGAACTCTTTCCTTGTGGTCATCTACCTCCCCTCGCTTTTGAGGTCTTTCTACCCCATATTCTGCAATAGTCCCTGAGCCCTATGTGGCAGAAGTTTAATACAGGAGTCCTATCAGGAACACACACTTTGCAATCTCTTAGTCTCTACATTTTACCCAGTTGAGGCTTTCTGTACTAATCACTATCTGTTGCATGAGGAAACTTCACTGGTGAAAATTGAGAGATACATTAATAGTCTCTCTGGTCCCTGTTCCTTGAGCCTTACGTGTAGAGGGTGCACGGTAGATGTGTCACTTACGGATGGGTATCTCACAGACACTTATTCTCTGCTTCTCTGTGTTTGACCAGTTATGGAACGCTGTAAAAGTCTCCATTTGTTGCAAAAAGAAGCTTCTTTGGTGAGTGGTGACAGATATATTGTTTGCAAATATAAGGACCCATATTTAGCATACTCTAAGAAATTACATTTATCTGGGGCTGTGATGGACATGGGTTTTTCTCCAAAATCTAGGATCTCTCCCATCAGGTGTATTTGGCTATGTTTACAGTAACACACATGAGTTCCCTCCCACTGAGCAGACCTTTAAGTTCAATTAGTTACCTGTTGATTAGCCACAAGATAAAAATGTCATTACTGTACTGCATATAGTTTTCTTTGCCAGTTATTATTGTGGTTATTAGGCTTTAAAGGTGGGTTAGGCCATTGATTGATTTTTTTCCCTCTGCAACTCACTGTCTTCTTTTCCATTTCCAGCAAAGTAGCTTTCAAACACAAATACTCAGTGGTTCAATCTGATCTGACCTGCTATGCTGCCAATTTTACCTGTTTTCTTGTTGATGCTGTTATTTCTTTGTTTGTTTGTCATTGTTCCTTGTATTTCTTAAAAAAAGTATTTATTCAAGGCCAGCCTGGTCTCCATAGAATCCAGGACAACCACGGCTACAGGGAAACCTTGTCTCAAAAAGACCAAAAAAAAAAAAAGTATTTATTTTAATTTATGTGTGTTTAGTTTGTATGATTGTATATGCACATGTATGTACAGGTACACATGCCTGTGATCAAGCAGAGGTCATAAGAGTGTATTGTGTCCCTTGGAGCTGAAGTCAGAATGTTTGTAGGACACCCATCTGGTTATGTGAGTGTTGGGATTTGAACTCTGGTTCTGTCAAATGCTTTCAACCACTGAATCATCCTCCAATCCCTGCTGTTCCTTTTCTTGCTGTCTACAAATATTCCTTCCTGATCCTCATCTTGTTTATGTACAATGAGCTTCTGGTCAGATGGAGACTGTCTCTGACCCCAAGAGCAAGGTCTTAAAGGTAGTGTGGTCTTTGAAATGGAGAACACTGTTGTCCTTGCTGACTGTTTTCAGCTGATGCCTGCATGTCCCTTAGCACTGTGAAGCTCGGAGGAAACAGAGGTGTCTTTCTTCTTTTCCTTTTTTTTAACAACAGAGACACAGAATCGGCCTATTTCAATCATGACAGCATTTCCATTAAACTAAGAGGAAGTCATCAAAGACGCCAGCCACTGCATTGCTTGGCATCTTAACTTGTGTCACTAAACAACAGACTTGATTATGCTTTTCTATTGGAAACTTCATAGTCTTCTGGTGATCCTCACCTCTGTGCCTGGATTCTTCAGGCCATATCTCCTTTAAAAGAGACATCCCTCTTTATCCTTGTACCATCATCCTGCATCTAGCTTCCATTCTCCTCATAGAATACAGCAGTAGCAGTATTTACCTCCTCTGGCTGCCCAAAGTCAGCAGTTCTGAGTATTGGAATGGTGACACATAGATCCTGAGTTATCACCCTCATGTCATTGCTATCAGATGGTGTGGTCTTTCAGGCCTTGATTTTATCCCTCTCTCCTCATTGTCTTTCTTGTATACACAAAAGTTCTAGGAATTGGGCTTATTTCTATGTCCTGGCTACAATTTCTTCATACTTCAAATGTGAGCTTATGGACTGGGGATGTAGCTCAGTCATACAACATTTGCATGACATGCAGAGGACTCCAGGTTTGATTGCAACACACATGCACAATGTGTATAGCCTCTGTGTATGTGTGATGTTATACATGAACTTTGTTTCTGTTATAAATCTTTAGCTATCGGTCAATTTCCCCATAATAAATCCCAGTTCTTCTTCTCTGTGCCTCTAACATTTTGCACGTTTACTGGTTATTATATTTTTCCCTGTTTCATTTACTATATGCCTCTGTGTGCCTGTGAGAGCCTTGAGAGCAGAAATCTTATATTGAATTCATCATTACATCCCTTGAGATTAGCAAAGTCTTAGGCATGGCATAGAAGGAGTGGATGGCTGGGTTTATTAAACCTTCCTTTTTCTACCTGTGGTTGTTTGAATGAGAAATGTCTCTGATACACAATTGTATTTTAACACTTAGTCCCTTTTTTTGGCTCTGTTTGGGGGAGGTTATGGAACTTTTAGGAGGTGTAGCCATGCTGGGGGAAGTACATAACAGGGGGCAGGCTCTGAGGGTTAATAGCCACACCCTATTTCCTGCTCAATCACTTTGCTTTCTGTGTGTAAAGATGTCATCAGCTAGCTTCCTGTGCCTTTTGCCACACCTTCCCCAACATTATAGACTCTAGCCCTCTGGAATTCTAGCCAACATAAACTTTTCCTTCAATAAGTTTCTTTTGATCCTGGTATTTTATCACAGCAACAGAAAAGCAACTAAAGCTATATGCAGTCTAATGCTGTTTTTGCATTTGCTGAAAGCCAGATTCTAGGTCTTTGTAAGAACAGAATAACTGGAAGTTATACATCCTGGAAACAAGAAATGGGTGACACAGAGGAGAGAAGGTAAACCATAAGCCAACCGCTTCAGTAGAGGATTGCATGGAGTGGATCCTAAGCAGAGGAGGAGGAAGTTACCAGCAAGTCTGAACTATCTGTTAGTAAAGCCTAGGTCACCCATTCAACCTCAGCAAGGAGAAGCTGTTTTTCCAGGCAGCATCCCGTCTGGGCTTCCCTTCATCCTACCGCAGGTGAGGTGGTAACAACTTTCCATTGAATAAATGATGTGTAGGCATCACAAGTGGACTGTATGAGCTGCAATGTCTTGAGCCAAAAGGTTCTGGAAAATGAAATTCCTTGGGAAATTCACAGGACAGTCTGTGAAAATTTAACATGTCCTATTTTCTTTAGGAAGCATACCTTACAAACCTTATTATTTCTCCACAGTAATTGCAAGCTTTGGGCTTTTGGAGATAAAACTATATAAAAGTAAAATGGAGTCTTTGAATTCTATTACTAGGAGGAAATTAGAGAAGATCCCACAGCGGTTTCATTGGCTGCCTTTAGATAGAGAAACAGTGCACTTCTATGAGTCTAATATGCATATGTCTGTATGAGTACGTTGTATGTATGTATGTCCATGTGTATGTGTGTAGCTATGTGTATGTGTGTCCATGTGCATGTGTGTACCTATGTGTGTGTGCATGTGTGTACCTATATGTATGTATATGTATATGTGTGTCCATGTGCATGTGTGTACCTATGTGTATGTGTGTGCATGTGTGTGCATGTGTATATCCATTGCTTAGTTCAGCTCTCAAACTGTGCACAACAGTTCTTTTGTTGTCATGATAAGTCCCCATAAATTTAGCAAATTAGGTCATCTATTATCTCTGTAGGTCAGAAGTCCTCATGTTGTGTGGTTCTGTCAGGTCTTTTGCTGAGTCTCACAAGGCCAACATCAAGGTGTCTACAAGTCTGTGCTCCTTCCAGAAGCTGAGGAAGCTGAGGGGAGTCTGTTCCAGGGATGGAACGAGAATTCCCATTCCTGCCAACTGAGGGCTGAGGCCCATCTTTGCTCCTAGAAGTTTTGTTCCTTTCTTTCTCTGGATTTCTATGTGAGGCAGTCCCTTCAGTTTAAACCTCTTTGACCCCAACATAATCATGCTTTAGTCCTGTATGGTCACATAATCATTAAGACTAATCATTTTGGATCATCACCCTACATTTTATTTTTATTAGTTTATTTTTGCTTGTTTGAATCCCTGAGACTCCCACCTCCACCTTCAAATGTGCTGGGATTACTATTGCATACACATGTTCAGCTTTCATCTCCCCCTCTTGAAGTCCATGCTATTATTCCTACCTCCACATGTCTTTGCCATGGAATGTAGTATACTCACAGGCTTGAGGGGATCTGTGGACACTGGGGGTTGTTATTCTCCCCAATACACTGTATGTATGTAGCTTCCCATAATGATAATATTTCTGACTATCACTTATTATAAGTGGATAACAGTCTCCGTCTTCCCATAGTTAAACAGAAGTCAAATCCCAATGAGAACTGCTAGTCTCTCTGAGTTGTAGACCCTCAATATGTCTCATGTTGCTGGATAGCTCATCCTCTTTACAATATCTATGTGTGTAAATGAGGAGGTGGGGGGGAGACATTGCAGCTCATGACTTGCTTCTTATCATGTTTGCAGTGATTACAAATAACCCATGTGTTTGACTAGAAAGTTACATAACTACAAACTCAGCTAGCTGATGGCCTGTGGAGAGTACCTTATGGGACAATGCCTTGTATAACAAAATACAATTTGAGCAATTAAGGATGGAAAATAATATATCAAAAGACCAACAGAGTTAAATTTCCTCTCTCTTGCCCTTGACACCTCATAAAACCTCTACCACAAGACTTCAACATTTCTGAATGCATATCACATATATAGCTTACTTTAAAGACTTACTTAATTTTTAATTATGTGTAAGTGCATGTGAGTTCAGGTGCCTGTGGAGGCTAGAGGTGTCAGATTCCCTCAAACTGGAGTTACAGGTATTTCTGAGTCATTCCAATGTGGGTGCTAGGAATTGAACTCAGTTCCTCTGCAAGAGCAGTATGAGCTCTTAACCTCTGAGCCATCTCCCCAGACCATATA
>NW_008352891.1:2733712-2742700 GCF_000622305.1 Nannospalax galili
TATAATATTATTATTTAAAGTACTTATCAGGTGGTTTGCTTTTACCCTTAAGTATGTTCATTTTTAGGTGCTGTGATTTATAACATAACAAATATCACACAGCAAGCCAAACATTATTGAAAAACTATTACCACTTACATCACTGGCATCCATTGTTTAATATCATTTAAGACTTCCACAGTATGGCTAGAGAGCTTGAGGGGTGAGTGCTTTGTGCCAGACCTCATGTAGCAATATCCACACACCCCTGACCCTTCTATTTTAACAATAATTGACTTTGTTACATTTCCTCCCCTGGATTATTACAAATACAAGATGCCAAGCTCCAAGCTTTGCTCAAATGCCTTTCATAGTTGCCTGAGTGTCTTTTCTCCCTGCACCAAGAACAGCACTGCCACCCACATGTATGGGAGGGAGTGGCTCACTCTTATTTAGAGACTGGGTAGGAGGAAGAAAGGCAGGAAAGCAGGCCATCCTTTCTCTGCCTTTATACACAGAATGAAAAACTGAGCAATTTTCAAAGGTAACCATTTAAAATAAGTGAAAGTAAAAGATTGATGACCCTCCCAACTCAGAATTATAATATATACATGCAGATTTGTTTAGTATTATGAAAACAGCACAAAGTAATAAACACAAGTCTCTCATTTGTATTCTCCCAAAATAACTGACTTAGGAATTTGGTGAATCACACTCCATGAAAAATAAGCCCACTCCATTCATACAAACAAATTGTTTTTGTTTCCACTTTATCACTTGTGGGAACAATTGGGTCAGATGTAAGTTGACTGCTCATTTTTCTTTAATTCCCTCTGAATTTTTAAAACAGATTCTTTGGTAGATGATTGTATTGGATTTTTATGAAATAAGGCTAAAGGGTAGATCCAACTCAAATCCTTAGATGTTTATTTAATTCTAAGCTATGGGAGGTGTTGATTCATTTTAAGAGCTTACAAGCTAAGGAAGGTTTAGCCTTACAGCTGTAACCAATGACAGACTCATTCTGCGGTATTTGTAGGAGGAGTTTTAGATCCCAACAAAGCACCGTGGGATGTAAAGCTGGGTTCTCAGCTCCTGTGCTGTACTGCCTGCCCAGAGCTGTCTTTCTTCTGTGATTTCTTGCTTGCTTGTTTCCATCCCACTCCCCTGAAGGGAGGAAGGACCCCTTGTGCACAAAGTTCAGTAATGCCCATTGTTCCAAGTCAGGCTCCTCAACCTGGCTTACTACCATTCTTGCCTCTGTTGCTCATTTTCCATCCTTGTTTGGGACTAAGAAGACTTCTAGAATCTTAGACTACCTTATGCCAAAATGTAGACATGCTTTAAAATTATTTTCCCACCATTATTCTTATAATCAATTATAATATAATTTCTATTATATTGATCATATGACTGAAAATGAATCCCAAAAGGCAGTGGCCTAGAAAAGCACTCCTATGTTCCGAGATTCTGAGGACTGAGTTCAGGCAGGACAGACTGAAGAAAGCTTAGTCTCTATAGTCTGGGATTTAGCTAGAACTGTTTGAATGGTTGGGAGGGAAAGAATTGTCATTAAGAACTGCAACAGGTTTGAATCTAGATGCACACAGGCCAAAACAAGTACAGCTAAGAAATAGAAGTAGAGAAAGGGCAGCTAAGGAGAAAGCAATGCCCTCCTCAAAAAAAAAAAAAAAAAAAAAAAAAAAAAAAAGGAGCATGGACATTTTATTTGGGAAGCATAAACATATTTATAAAGGAAATCACAATGGGCACAGTTTTGAGCATGCTCAGTCAAGGAGCACACTTCTGAGCATGCCAAATTTCAGGTCACAGTTCAAGAAGGAAAGATGGCAGATTCATTTTTGGACATGCTTAGTTTGAGGTCCTAAAGCATGTGCTGGAAAGATTAAAATGACAGACAGGAACACATTTGGGTGTGCTCAGCTTATGTTATAAAGATGGCTGAATGCCTCTGGGCATGGCCAGCTTCCTCCAAAAAGTTTTATCTGAAAAGAAAAAGAAATCACTGTCATGGTTGTCTCAAACTGTCAAGCTGACATACCTAAGAAGAGGGAACCTCAATTGGGGAATTTCCTCTATTGGACTGGCCAGTGGGCATTTTCCATGAGGCATCTTCTTGATTATTCAGTGATGTGGGAGAGCCCAGCCCACTCTGGGTGATGCCACCCCTGGGCAGGTGGTCTTGGGTTGTATAAGAAAGCAGACTGGGCACAGGCCAGAGAAGCAAGCCAGTAAGCGGCATTCCTCCATGGTCTCTGCTTCAGTTCTTGCCTCTAGGTTCCTGCTTGAGCTCCTGACCTCCCTGGCTTCCCTCAGTGAATGACTGGACTGTAAGCTGAAATAAATCGTTTCCTCTCCCAGTTGCTTTTTGATCATGGTGTTTATCACAGCAACAAAAAGTTACTAGGACGGGTACTTTTCACAGTGTTTTAACATAAGAGTTTGTGCCTAAAGCTACCTGTCTAGTTTAGAGACTACCCATGTGATTCCATGGCCAAGATATTGGGCTCCTCCAGAGATACCTCCATCCTTAACCTGTTGAGAAGTATCCTGTTGGCTGGGACCTCCATGGGGTCCAGTTAGAACTTCATGTGTCATTCACCATATGTCCTCCTAATCTGTATAGGCAAGTTTTGACTTTCTCTCTGCATAGATTTCAATATGGGCTATCCCGGGGAAGCCCTGTGAAAGCTGGATGACATTTTGTGACACAGACTCAGAAGACGGTGATATCTCATGATAGGAAAAAAAAATCTCATCTCAATTTAAGAAAGTGAAGCACAGACTGGCGCTTTTATAGAAAGCATCTCACAGCACATTTTCAGAAAATGTGGGATGAGACTCATGCTTATGACCACCATCCAAAAGCACAGCCTCCTACATTTGAAAAGGTTACAGTTACATACATTTCATTTCTCAGTTTCATATATTTTTTGTCTGTGCTATGTTATGTTTATGTTAAAACACTGTGAAAAGTACCTGTCCTTTAATCCACAGCTATCTTTGGTCCAAATCTCAGATATTGGCATTTGTTTCCTGAGCACTGTGCTGGGCCTCATCTCTTTGCTTTGGGGTATTGAGTAGATTCCACTCATGGAATAAAATCCAAAGTCTTCACAGTCATCAACACTCATTAGCACTGAGCTATCCTCCTCAGTAGTTTCTAGCCCTCCTGTGACTACTGAAGCTTAAGTGAAGGAATATCAAATACAATTTAAAAATTGGATCCTCCTTTATATACACTATATTTTACAGGCTGAAAATCTACCTACATGTCAGTAGTGGAACAGAGAGCATTTTTAGCCTTCCAGAAACTTCTATTACACAAAGTTTTCAGAATTCATTTAAGATAATGTTATAGATTGAATGCAAAATGTCTCCTTTAGGCTTATGTGTTCAAATACTTGGTTCCCCACTGGTAGTTCTGTTTGGGACGGTTGTGGAGCCTTTAGGAGGTAGAGCCTCACTGAAGGAAGCGGGTCACTGGAGGTGGCTCTTGAGGTGTTTTAGCTTGGCCCCTTCCTGTTCACTGTCTGCTTCCTGACAAGCTCCTGCCGTCAAGAGGGCTCCAGCATGGTAGACTGTATCTCCTTGAGTGGTAAGCCAAAGCAAATCCTTCTTTCCCTGAGTTGCTTTTGTCAGGTGCTCTGTCACTGAAAAGAGAAAACTACCTGATATAAGCAGTGACTTGTAAATCTTTGAAAAGCGGAAAGCTTTATAAGTTAAGAACTCTGAGGTGAAAATGGCTAGGGGGCTTGCAGATCTTGACACATTTCACCTTTGGGATACTCTTTGAAAACACGTAGCTCTACAGAGAACAGAGAAAAACAGTGAGGAGATCCGCCCAGCTGTGTAACTCAGAACTCAACCAACCCACAAACACGCAGATCAGATGTAATTAAAACTGGCTCATATCAAAGTAATATCCTCCTCATGTTTTATCCAGCTTATCCCTGACCCATATGCTTGTATTTATTCCAAATACAGCAGGATGGAAACAAAGTTCTTGCGATGGGACAAAAATCACTTTTTAATTCAATCTCATCCAGTTTAATTTGCAGCTTCCTTTACATGAAGCATTAGTCTCAGAATAACTTAATTATTCCCTTTTCTTAATATATTTGGTGGCTTATTTTCTTTTTTGATTTATGTATCTTTTTAAATCCTGTGACTAAAGGGAATAATGAAACACCACATTGTCCAAAATATTCCCCTGCCTCATTCTAGCCAGAATGACACCTTCCTATTCCTTCCTCAGGGGCTGCTTTTGCTAGAAAGTATGTTCTTAATAGAAAGGCCTGCCTAGTCCCTGTTAGGATGGGCAAAGTTCTTAATTCCCTGTTGTTAACATGATGATGCTATGAAGTGACATCATGTACTTCTTTGATGAAATAGGCTAAATGACAGAGGAGTGCAACAGTGGGTCCTTGCTTGAAGAGTTATAAATTAACCCCTCATTATAATCATAAACATCCTGGAGCACTATTTGGAGTGAACCGTCTCACCCTCTCATGTCTTTCCAGGCCCTTCTTGTTGCTCCCTTGACTTTCAGCTTGCCCATCATCTTCTTTTGGTTTTGACCTCTCAAATCCTTAAGCATGGAACACCTTCAAGTCCCCTGACATGTCAACTTGCAACTCATAACTAGTATCCTCTACAGGAGTCTATTCTTTCTAGATTGACCTTTCAGAACCTGAGCTCTGGCTATGGATATCCCCAGTGGGAGCCTGGGCCAGCCCAATCTCCAACACCATGAATCCCAAAGAGGCTGAAGATCAAGGATGAAGAAAGAAAAGATAAAAGTATAGCCATGAGGACAATGATTGCCATTTTAAGTCCCTACAGACTTACTGTTCTTCCACATGCCCTAATATATGATAGATGTTATTTTTATTACACAGATAAGTAAGCTAAGTCTCAGAAGTCAATCCACTGCATCTACAATCTGGTATCACAATCACGTCACACTCTAGTATCAGTAAAAGACAGGCAGTAACAGCAAATTGAGTATAAACCCTATGCTTGCCACTTTTGTGGTTGCTTTTATAAAGCAACTTGTATCTCCCAACTTGGTCTAGTGATTTTTCATAGGATCTCAAATTTGATCAGCCACTGGGGCAGACTTCTCACTGAAAGAAGGAAGCAAGAGGCCACCAAGAAATGCTTGTGTTGCTTCATCAGCTCCTTTTGATTAGTCTTCAAATTATTTTGTAAAAACTTACCTCCAAGGTTTGACTTCCAGGAAGCTGGCTGAAAGTGAGCCCTAGAACCTCCTGTGCATGTGGGCATCCCTCAGTCTGGAAAGAAGACAGCTCACACTAAGAGCATGCTCTTCCTTATAACTTAAAATCAAAAAGGCCTTGAGCCTTAGGCAAGTTTGCTTTGGCAATTAGATATTCCAGTCAGGATATTCCTGAAAGAGACTTGGAAGTCATGTAACTCAGCCTTCTCCCTCTACAGAGCTAGGAAGGGAAGCTCATATTGACCACTATACTAGCAGTAGAGTCACATCTAGATACCCTCTATCACACACTTAAAAAGAGAGTGTTTCATGTCATGCAGCATCCCAGTCCATTTCCACATAAAGCAAAAAGATTTCCCCAGGAAACTGGACCTTCTTCAGGTAATAGAGGACTGCCGCTTTAGTGCTCCAGAAGCTGAGACAGGAAATTGTTGTGAGTTCAAGGTCACTCTGGGCTACATAGTGGCTACTAGGCTAGCCATAGCAACAAAGTGAGAGACTATTTCAAAATATACAACACACACACAAATGCATAAATAAATCAACAAAATATCTGAAGTTTTTTTCTGAGAATGGCTTTTCTGACAGTGGTACTATGCTTATAAAAGATCATGTGCTTTAGAGACAGCCAGACGTGATTGAATTCAAACAGTTGAAACCCTGAAGACACTAATGCTGCATATGTGATTTAAGAGCTTGATTTCTTTACTCATAAAGAGGAGCAGAAATATTCTCCTGACACCTTTATTATGAGAATGATGATAAGTGATGCAAGCAGAGACCTTTCCTATCTTGTGTGCTCCACGGTGATCTGTGTTATCTCCATTTGTTTTGATATGGTTCTGCTATGCACAGAGCACCTCTGATCCTTCTCTGAAGCATGGTTTAGTTTAGTTTGGATTTACACTGAGAATAATCTCACACGTAGATTAGGTCATTTGTTGAAAGCATTTTATGGACAAATTACCACATGCCAAGGATTCTGTAAGTCACTGGGAACACAGAGCCAAACACAACAGACAAAATTTCAACAGCCATGGAACTTCAATATTATAGTGATAATATTGACTATTATATGTGATAAGTGATAAAGTTAGGAAAGATTTCATTAGAAGAAATGGCTATGGGAAAAAGTACATCTTGATAAGGAAAGTAGCGAATGGGTATGGATGAAGGGGGACCTTGAACTTTAGCTGATCTTGAAGATCATGAAGAATGAGGTTCATGGATAAAGAGCAGTTATACAGAAGTGCAGCCAGTGCAGCCTCAGAGGCAGAAGTATGCCTTTAATATTTGAAATTAGAACAAAGGGTCACAGTGTGACAGACAGAAGCCACACTGGATCACACAAAGTTGTCAGGCTTTAATCTTGACTAAATCTGTCCCATCTGGTACTAAGTTTTCTAGAGTTTTTATATTTCATATCATCAGACATGAACATTGGAAAAAGTTCTTTGAAAGCTGTGTGACATCTACATGATCTGAGGCTCCTTGAAATGAGAGGCAGTTTGTCACCACAGGACCTAGTCTAGAATCTAGGCTCCAAGTCTCTTCAGGTTTGCTCTCGTCTAGATATGGGAAGGCAAACAATAGAAATCTGTGCTCAAAACAGGTAGACTTCTAGAACTGAAATGTGTCTGTATCTTCTTCCTCTTTTTCTGTCTACACTTTAAGCTCCCAGTTTTCAATCACAGTTTTTAAATAGTATTTTTATTGATTCTTTGAGAATTTCATATATTATATTTTGATCATTTTCAGACCCCTCTCCATCCCTAAGCCCACCTTCCTACCCTCCCCCACTAACTTCATGTCTTCTATTACTTTTTAAGGTCTATTAAGTCTATTTGTGCTTCACAAATGCTCTTGGGTGTGGGTCTATCCCCATGGAGTCTTGTCAACCCACCTGGCATCACACCCTTAAAGAAAACTGACTCTCCCTCTTCCAATAGCTATCAGTTGAAAACAGAAAGGCTGGAGCCTCTTGCCCACCTCCCCCGTTCACGCTTTGTTTTTGTCTAGATTGGGTTTGCACAGGTCATGTGCATGTTGTCACAAGCTGTTATGTCCAGGAAACAGTCTCCTGTGGCTCTTTTGGCTCTTACAATCTTTCTGCTCCCTCTCCCCCCCTTCTGCAATGTCCCCTGAGCTTTAGAAGGAGAAGATGCGATGCATGTGCCGCATTTGGGGCTGAGCACTCCACAGCCTCTTATTCACTACACAATGACCAGTTTTGAGCCTCTGTGTTAATTGCTGCCTTCTTCAAAAAGAAGCTTCTCTGATGAGAGAATTGAGAGACACACAAACCTATGAAAATAAGGATAAGTCAATAGGAGTCAGTTTAATACTACATTCATTTAGCAAAAGAATAGTGGTAAGATCCTAAGTTCTACCCTGTCTAGCCAATGGTTCTTGGCCTCAATAATGGTGACAGGTATGGGCTCCACCTCGTGTAGGGGGCATTAAATCCCATCATAAAGTGTTTGGTCATTCCCATAACATTCTTCTTGGTGCATGTGAATCTCTGTTCTAGGGAATGGGATGCAGAGAGAATGTGACCATGAACTTCAGAACCCACAATTTCCTGCAGAAAATGGATGTAAACTTTCACTCAGCACACATTTAGTGAATGTGTGACAGGTACTAGGTGCTGGGCTTGGACCTAGCTAAGCAACAGGGAGTCTCTGGAATCAGGGAATTGACAGTTATCAATAAAATGCAGGTTTCAATATTATATACTTCTGCTCAGTAAACGACATTCTACCCCCTTTCTTACTGTGCACAGTAACAGCATATGAGTCAACACAGCTGGCTGTGTAGAGTATAGATAAACATATTGAAAACAAAGCAGATAGCTTATTTCTGTAACACTCTCTAGTAATCAAAACTGAACAACAAAGGTATCACTAGCCCTGATAATATTCCAACATTTCAAGATAGAAATTGAAATATTACTAGGAGTTTGGAATCATCTATTTAGCTTCTGTTGTACTAGGCAGCTTAGATGTACCATTCCTTCCCTCAAAATATCTGTGGAGGAGGGATGTTTCTCTCTATTAAGGAAGAAGAAATGGTCTGAATTTGAAGTAAAGATTCCCAGATAGACACTTTGATCTGGTTTGTGAAGTATACACTCATCAACACTGATTCTAGCTGAGTCACTCAGTGTTACTAAACCAAAGTAACTGAAACTGGAGATTTTATAAATAAAAGAGGTTTATTTTGGTTCATCATTGTGGAGTTGAGATTGGACCACTCAGCAACAGGTTTCAATGTTTAAAGGGCTCAAGTTGAACTTTAATGCAGAGTAAGAAAAGATGAGAAAGAGAAAAGAAACTAATTAGCCATCAGAAATTTGAGGAAAGAGTATAATATACAGGTCCACCACCAGAAAAATGCATTTTAAAGGAAACTCAATCTGTCAGAAAAGAAAACAAGCAGCAGCAATTAGCTGTTCCCCTCCACCCACCCAAGTCCAAGAAGGTGGCTGCTTGAGGAGCAGACCTGCCTTTGAAGCCTGTGGGTTGATGAAAGAGAGGGGTAAGGAAGGCAGGAAGAAAGAGAGGAAGGGGGGGAGGGAGGGAGGAGAAGGGAGGGGGAGGGAGAAGGGGAGGGAAGGAGAGAGGGAAGGATGGAGGGAGGGAGGGAGGAGGGAGGAGAGGAACTCACACTGCCCTGTGGAGACATAAGGGATACCTGCTCTCTGGCTAGAATGTTAGAGATGCTCAGGGTCTGATCTCACAAGTGCG
>NW_008352891.1:2742838-2749656 GCF_000622305.1 Nannospalax galili
AGGAAGGAAGGAAGGAAGGAAGGAAGGAAGGAAGGAAGGAAGGAAAGAAGGAAGAAAGGAAGGAAGGAAGGAAGGAAGGAAGGAAAGAAGGTAGGTTGGTTAAGTGTAGTAACAGGGCTGTTATACATAAAGCAGACTCTGGAACATGGTGAGGTTCACATGTCTCTGTAGAATGGTATCATAATGATTTGTTATGCTTGTCCAGTGACTTGTGAGAGGTCTGCTTGTTTGAACATTTCAGTTTAATCAGAAGATGACTCAGGAGGAGAGGCAGTGCCTGCAAGAACTTCCAAAGCCACGCAAGGTCATGAGATGCTCTACATCTTGACAAATGCTTACTGGATATGTGTTCATCCACATTCAAATGACAGAGCTTCCTTCTTTATAAAGGCTGAATAGTATTCCATTGTATGCATGTAGATATTCCTGTGAGGAAATAAAATTGCCAACACCTAAGGCCTGAGAACTGCAACATTAGACACTGACAAGGTCTACAGATCCTGTATCCTAACTCCAAGAGCTGGGACCCTGGCCTCTTTAGTATCTGAGGGTTTCCAAGGAACACCCAGGAGCTGGAATGTGAACAGGTGCCCGTTTGCTGCACACTGCTCCTGGCATCTGGGATTACAGTCAGGTGTTGGGGCTCCTGATTGTTAACTGAGAGCAATAAACTTCCAACACAAGGACCTAGAGTATAAGTCTCTGACTTTCTGGCTTTTCAAGCTCCCAGAAGTAAGCCCTTATCTTTCAAAGCTTGGAGATTAGCCTCTGAGACTGCCAGTCCTATCCCAAGGTCCTGCGCATTTAGGAAACTGGGACTGCTAACATTAGAGATGATTCTCTTTACCTATTTTGTCATTTCTACCCAGGTGACTCAGAAAAACCCCAGACAGATAATTGAGAACACACAAATACCCACATATACAGACACATACACATATACTCATACATACCACCACCATCACCACCACCACCACCACCATCACCACTACCATCACCATCACCACCCCCCCATCCACCCCACCACCACCACCATCACCACTACCATCACCATCACCACCACCTCCACCATCACCCCCACCACCACCATCACCACTACCATCACCATCACCACCACCACCACCACCATCACCACTACCATCACCACCACCACCACCATCATCACCACCACCACCACCATCATCACCACCATCACCACCACCATTACCACCACCACCACCACCACCACCATCACCGTACTTTCTATCAGGTCATCTGCTGATGGGCACCTCAGTTGATTCCATATCTTGGCCATTGTGCCTAGTGCAGCAATGAGCATGGAAGCTAGCTCTCTGGCACACCGGCTCCATTTCCTTTGGCTACAGACCCAGAAGTGGAATTGTCAGATCCTACAGTAGCTCTATTTCCAGATTTTGTAGGAACTCCACACGGTTCCTGATTGCACTAAGTTGTGCATATGCCTTCAGTGGTCATGAGACCCTCCTCAGCATGTCCTCCCCAGCACTTAGTCTTGTCTTTGTGATGACAGCCACTCGGGCTGGTGTGAGACGGCATCTCCTGAGGCTCTCATCAGCATTGCACTGGTGATTAAGACCCTGAGCACCATTCCTTGTTCTTGCTGGTGAGTCGCATGTCTGCTCTTTGCTTCATTTAATGTGTTCTAAACATGTTTTGACTCCACAAACTTGAGGCTTGCTGTGTTCTGTTTTCTTCAGCAAAGTTCATGGATGGACAGAACTAATAAGAATCTAGGGTTGAGGAGAATAAATAGCTATAGTGAGATGATCTTAAAAGTCAGCTCCTTAGGTTTTCTCAATTTCTAGGTGGGCAGGGACCTATAAATAAGAAAGATGTACCCAAGGCCACACAGAAAGTTTGTATAAAGTCTAAATCATACACTTTTGACTTAGAGCCCTGTCTCCTACACCAGGATGACTTACATAGGCACTAGAGTATGAGGGCTCTTCCCAGCAGAAGGGAAAACAGATACTGACTTGTCAGGGGAGAAACAAGTGTGTGTGTGTGTGTGTGTGTGTGTGCACGCGCTTGTGTATATGTGTGCATATGTACGCTAATATGTATACTCTTGCATGTGTGTTGATATGTGTACATACAAATATATGCATGTGTACATAAATGTGTGTGCATATGGGCATGTATGAGGACACGTGCATGAGTGGGGACATGAGTGTATGTGTTCATACCTGTGTATGAGTGTGTGTACGTGTGGCACCTGAGTGCATACGAGCATTCATGTTTGTGTACATGTGTGTACATATATGCATATGGAAGTGTGGGTCACACATGGAGACATCTCAGTCTTGTATCATCTGTAAAGATGGAGGAAGACAATAATATAAACTAGTTTCTCTTCCTTTCTTCCCCTTGAAGCTAAATTTCTTAATGCTAACAATAGGCATAAGCATCTGTGGTGAATCTCAGGATGAGACGTTTACTTTATGCATGAAAGTATACACACTTGTGTTACTCTTAAGTAATCATGAACTCATCAAAAAAAGTAAAAAGATCAGTTTCCATTTCTTGTCAATAGCACTATGCTTTGTTCCTTTGCTTTTAAGGTTTTAATATGCACAAGAGTTGTTATGGAGAATCAGTGGGCGACAAGAGACCTGTATTTCAGACTAAATGCAGCAGATTTCCTGAAGGAAATAGCTTCTGGTTTTCTTGGACAGGAGAGAGGCCCTCCACTGTTGGAAGGCAAAGTACACACATTTCCCACCTATCTGGAGGCACCACTTGTCCCTTAACATGTAACCTCCCTAAGAAGACTATCAACCCAACAAACAGAAATCTGTATTCTCTCTGGCTGAAGAGTCTGTGTGTTCTGATTTGCATCCTAGAGTGAAAGTGTCATGCAAACAGCGCCCCACTAGCCCACACATGTTACGGCTTTACAAAGCTAAAACTGTCTTATCTCACTTACCTTAGGAAAGTAGCTGACAGCAGGTCCATTCTAATTATAATTTTTACCTTTTGGAAGCATCCTTTTGAGATTCTTTTAAAAATATTTTGTCAGTTTTATTTTATGCATTTGAGTGTTTTGTCTGCATGTATGTAAGTGCACTTGTGTCCTGAAAAGCCCATGGAGGCCAGAAGATGATGTTGGATCCCCTAGAACTGTAGTTACAGATGTTAGCCACCATGTGGGTGCTGGGAATCGAACCCAAGTCCTCTGAATGAACAGCAAGTGTTCTCAACCGCTGAGCCATCCCTCCAGGTCCTCTTCTGGGATTTTTATATGAAAGGTTGGCTGAAAATGAAACAAAACTGTAGTAAAGAAAAAGGCTCTCCCTCAGAAGACAATTGCCAAAATATTGTTTCAAATGTTTTACTTGGACGTACCTTATCCCCTACTTTCTGCCAATTATGTGAGGTTTAGTTGAAACACCAGTTTCTAGAAGAAGATCATCTTCCTATGGTTTTGGAAGTGAGCATCTAAGCCTGACAGAGGCCAGTGAACACGTCCCAGTGTGCATCCTGAGCTGGGATGAAAGGCTGTGCCTCAAAGGAGTGCTGTCCCCACTATGCCCGGAGCCCCTGACTTCCACCAGCAAGTGCTGAGCCCAATCATGGAAACCAAATCCCCTGGAGAGGATGCAGATGCTAAGGCTGGAAACATGGGCGTTTGCTTGGATGGGCCCCTTGGGGTTCTGGGAAACCATGACCACAGTCAGAGGTCTACCCAGTATTACATAAGTTCAGTCCAGGAAAAGAAAGTCTCCTTTGCTTAGGAAAGGCTCCAGCAGGCCTCTGAGGAAACCTTCTCTCTTGTGCTCAGTTCTTGAGCTCAGGTTGCATGGAAGAAATGAACTTCAGACTCCATCCCAGGCTGAGGGACCTGTAGCCAACAGTGCTGGAACAAAGCAATCCCATCTCCTCAGCTGGAGCAGGTCTGAAGGGGACAGAGTGAGCGTTCAGACCGCTGGGCTCGACTGGTGTTTGGAAAAGCCCTCTTGGACAGCAGCTCTAAATCACCAGGCAGCCGCTGTTTTGCAATTCCCTAACAGCCAAGGTGCATGGCCTGACTGCTCAGCCAGCTTCTAGCACGGCTTCCTTTCTGGAGGCAGGCAAAAGATTCTGAGGCCCTCAAAAGCTGAGCCAGGATCCCCAAAAGAAGAAAGCCAGAGACACTTCTCTGAGGAGCTGCCCAACCAGCTGCTGCAACATCTGCAGAGGCATGTTCATTCTTGGGGAGTGGAGCTGGCACCAGGCAAACTTTCCCCTTCCCCTGGTTCTGCATGCACAAATGGGAATCTTGGGGAGGTCCAATCAGAAGTCAGGAATGCATCCTCCCTTTTCCGCTCCCTGGCCTCCACATGCTTCCGGAGACAGGAAACTTTAAATTGCTGGGATGGGCCACCCTAATTGCTGCTCTTTTAATAACTTGGTTCACTCCTTGAAGCCTCTGTAAACATTTTGGAAGTAAAGGAGTTACGGTAAGGAGGGAGAGCTGTGCCTCACCCACGGTCTCTGTTCCTCAAGGAGCGGTGCGGGCTTCCCGGGATCAAAGAATGCCTCAGTCAGCAACGCCGCCCTGCACTCCTCTCTCCACAGCCCTAAAAATCTAATACTGATGTTCACAGGTCTTCTCAATGTCCCCCTACCTCCACCCCGAAACTGCTCCCTACCATCCTCTGCCATCTAACCACAGTGATCGGTATGCTGTCTACACACCTCTCTCTGCACCAGCTCTGAGCTGCAAACCCAGTCCAACATTCCATTTCTCCTTTCCATTAACATCCCAGAGAGGACATAGAGAACAGATTTCATTTCCAGAATAAGGACAGTGAGAGTGCAGAGAGAGGCTAAAATCTCTGCTCAGAATATCTAACTCAGCATCTCCCATCAGAGCAGAGACCCAAGCTGGGCCTCATCTCTGCCTAGCAAGCACTCTGCCTTGAACTGGGAGCTAAGGGAAGAGGAAAGAGAGAAAACATGAAGAGTATAGGATTGGAGTAAGGATTTTAGCTAGTCCTGACAGCCATCCCCGGTGCTGTCACAGGGGAAGTTCATGGTAACAAGAAATGTGATTTAAATGCCTATCAGCACTAGGTGGGGGGGGGGGGGGGGGGGGTGGGGGGCACGGAGAGGAAAGGCCCATCCAAAAGGGTTTTTTCATCCCGAAAAAACCCTTTGGGACAACAATAAAATTAAAACTACAAAAGGGTTGTTGCATCCTGAATACACCTTAGAGTCCAAGTAGTAATTCAAACTCTGGAATTTGCAGGCAGCCAAGCCTGAGTGTGAATTCTGCCTTAGTTTGTGTTCTTACCCAAATTATCTGACATCTCTGAATGTATATGTGTTTGTATCATCTCTATAATATATATGATACATATCATATATACACGTATATATCAAAGGGATAGTTAAAAGAGAGAAAAAGTAAGAATGGGGGTAGGGGAGGAGAGAGAAGGAAGAAAAGGGAAAGGAAGGAGGGAGGTCGGGGGAGAAGGCATGCAAGGAGGAAGAAAAATGCTAGGGCTCTGGTAGTGACAGTCCATGCTTGAAGGCTGCCTGGTATCAAGGCTTACCCCTGGATGGCAATGGCACAGAGGATGTCAGCAAGACTCATTCAGATCTACCTAGTTCAGGACTGATTTGGAGAGACCATGAGGAATAAGGGATTAAAAATGACTATCATATAAATATTCTATTGATAAGAATGAAATGAAACATAATGAGCTGTGATTCAGCTTTCATCCGACCATTTATGCAGTGTTAAAAGAACACACTGAGAAAGTATAAACTTTACTGCTTAAGTCGAATATTGACTATAATACCTTTGGTTATATGGAGATCTTCATTTTCTGCAATAAGTCTTGTTCGACCATTGTCATTATCAATTAACGTGGGTGTGGGGAAATGCTAGAAGAAAAGATGTTATTTGGAAGGAAAATAGGGACTTTGAAAACAGTAGTTATGGTTCATTAGCAGGAAACCTGGTGTGCTGCTGAATTGTGTTGTGATGTCAAATTCACCAAACATTTCTTCAGGTACTCAGAGTTTCCAGGAAGGCATTGAATGGATTGAAAATAAAGTTCTTGCTTTCTTTTATACCTGAAAAAGCTGACATGTAATGAGGAAAGAATAGAACATAAAAGGAGAGACCTTGTGTCAGGTGGATGTGATTTCATCTTTACCTACAACTGCCTGACTGCATTGTGTAGGGCCTTAGGGTGGCTGTTTTCCCTTTCTGAATCTGACTTTCATTGCTTAAAATAAAACAGTTGAACTCCTCAAGAATAGCCTCCAATGCCTACCAGAGTAAATACTTAATCTCTTAAGAATCTGAGTGAACTAGTTACTTTTTCTAAGAAATTCATGCTGATCCCTCAAATTCCAAGTTTTTCATGAGAACTTTAACTCAAATCTAAGAAGTTTCTAAGTGTCACCATATGCTTTCCTGTCTTATCTTTCTGATTTATTTTTTGTGTTTTTTTTAAACTTTCACAAAAATTTTATTGAGACTTTCATACATGCATATAAGGTGTTTTGATCAAATACATGCTCACTCCCTCCTCTCCAACACTCCCCCCCCTCTGAAGACGTAACCCTAAAATCTTTTTTTTTTTAATTAAAAGAAGCATTTCATTACAACAGCATTAACGTATTCAATAACATTTTTCTGAGCTAGGGTACATCTCTTTCAAAATTGGCTGTACATTTCTATGTTTACAGATGAATTATTATGCTTATATAATCTTTTACTCATTATAAACGCTATAAGACATAAAATTAAATGAGGTTCCAACATTTAAAAAAGATCTCCACCTCGTTGTCAAAACACACAGTTT
>NW_008352891.1:2755382-2789264 GCF_000622305.1 Nannospalax galili
CGTGGAGGGCTGCCACTATAGACTTACCCCAAGAGGCCTGAGGATAGGAGAGTTAGCCGGTGGTGCAGGCCCAGGGAAGCAGAGAGAGGTGAGGGCAGGGCCAGGACCAGAAGCAGTGCTCCTGGAGCCCAAGAAAGGGACTGAGTTGGTCTGGGTGAGAAGGATCAGGAAGCAGTATTGGTTCCCCAGGTGTCTGGGGCCCCAAGACTAGGAATGGCGCAGGGCCCAAACTAGGAGTATAGAACGGCGGGGGTGATGGAAGGGTGAATGTGGCTTAGGGAGTCCCGTGTGGAGAGCTGCACTATAGACTTACCCCAAGAGGCCTGAGGATGGTAGTGCAGGCTAGCTATTTTTTGTGTTTTCATTTATTATTGTGTGTGTGCCTGTGTGTGGGTGGGTGGGGGTTACACCTGGCCTAAAGTGTGGTCTGGAGGTCAGAGGACAACTTGCAGGAGTTGGTTCACTCTTTCTGTACATTAGTTTCAGGGACCAAACTCAGGACCTCAGGCTTGGCTGAGAGCATTTTGCCCACTAAGTCATCTTTCTGGCTGTATTTGTTGGTTTTGCTTGTGTTAATTACATGTAGTTATTGATGGGAGGGTATGTATCACTGCATCCTTGTGGAAACAGAGGACAACTTGAAGAAGTTGATTCTCTCTTTTACCATGTGGGTCCCAGAGATTGAACTCAGGTCACCAGGCTTGGCAGAAAATGATAAATTTGCTTTATGGCACAAGACCATTCTAGACAACAATAAATACTAAGATTTTCTCTATAAATACAAATTTTTTATATGTTTGAGTGTTTTGTGACTCCTTAATAATTTAGCTATAAAATTTTTGTATTGTACCAAAATAAATCTTATTTAGCAAGAAGAGAGAAAGCACAATGTATTGGTGGAAAGAAAAAAGAGGAGCTGGAGATGTTGACTTCCAGCGCCAGAGGCTTTAAGGGGATCCTGGGACTCTCCCTGCTAATGCCTTTATCATCCTGAATTTTAATCGTCTGAAAAAAAAAAGTCCAATTAAACAGGAATGTCTCTAAGATCCCTCTGTGTTCCTCTTCTGTCTTGCTTTGTGCAAGAAAACTGTTTTTCTCTGTGAAAAACAGAGCTTTTCTCCAGCCACAGAGTTTTTCTCCAGCCACATTGAGGAGACAAGTCAATGTTTCACAGTGGTCTGTGGCAGCTGGGATGTTTAGCACCCACTATGGCCCTTGGGGAGCACAAGAAGGTTCACAGGCAGTTTGCCTGTCTGTTTATAAAAGACCTACCCAGTTGTTGATGTTAACTAATAGAGTCCTTTCTATTTAATGTACCATCTGAAAGGTCCTCCTACACAAAACCACCGCAGACACGTTTTTATTTTTATCAGCACTTTCGTTTATCTGTGATTAATCAAGACCCTACCGACAAACATCAAATTGGTGTGAAATTTTAAACAGCAAGGAAGCAAGTTAATATGAAAACAAGAGAAAGATAAAGGTGGACTTTCAGAGACACAATGACCTGACAGCACAGAATCCGAGAAGAAAAGGAAGAGACGCAAAGTACAAGCTGAAAAAGACCTTGACTATTTTCAAATTAAGCCCTTCTTTTTTCCCATAATAACAGTTACTTCATATCCTCCCAAAGTTGGCATGTTTCTCTTGGGAAGATAAATCCTTTCTGGCAAGCTGGCTGCGTTCACGCTGAAGCAGGAAGCCCCAGTCATCATCCCATTATGCAATCCTGCGTCCGGCCAGTAATTGCCTATCTGACATGCTCGCCTCCCACATTCCTGAGATGCGTCCAACAGCGCCAGAAGATTAGATTAGTGTGTATTTTCAGCTAGCCGCCATCATTCTTAGCTGGTGTGTCTCCTGAGGGCTGAAGCAGGGGCAGGGACTGCATGTGGGCCGTGGCCAGCCTGTTCTATCCAAATGTTTGTCTCTAAGGTGGCCAGTACCCCCTGTGGGAAAGGGTGGAATTTCAGAGAGGACTGGCTTTATTTTAAGCCTCTATTGTTTTATATATAAGTATGTGCATATATATATATGAATGTATTTGTATGTATTTTATATATATACATATGTATATATAAATGCGTGTATGTATATCTATCCATTTAGAGATAGTATGTGTACATGTGTGTATGTGCATATGTGTGTGCATGTATGTTATGTGTGTATGTGTGTATGTGATAGAATCCCATGGCCAGGAAGCAATCAAAAACAAGAACAAAATCAAGGTGACCCAGTCATTTGCCTGAGTGAGACTGTGCAGATTCAGTCATGCAGCACGTAGCACACAAATGATAGTTTAGGAATATGGAGATTGAGGCCTGGGTTTACCCAGTCTGTTTCTTTCCTTTTCTAGGCTCTGTCTCTTCATATGTAGATTAGTCAAAATAATAAGCACTTTGTCCGGTTACTAAAATGATGATGAGATCATGTATATAAAGCCCTTGGACCATACTTGCCTGTCAATACGTGCTGTCTATGTTTCCTGGACATCTATCAAGCATCGGTCAGGGCTTGCATTTCCAGTCCTCCGCTCCTGGAACACAGGCAGAGTGCTCTGCGCTGCATGGCCACTGCATGGCCCTCCATGGCAGGGGCAGTGCTATATTTCTTCATCTCCAGCCCACCAGAGGGCCTACTGCCCAAGCAGTAGGTGCATTGTTATAATATTGATGGAAAGAAAGGAAAAGAATATGGAGAATGAAGTTCAGAAAGGGAAGGAAGAAGGAAACAGAGAGTGAGGATGAGAGGAGAGAACAGGGGAGGGGAGGGAGGCGAGAGGAAGAAAGACAAGAAAGGAGAGGGGAAAGCAAGGGAAAAGGAAGTACAGAGCAAGGAGAAAGAGATGCAGAGAAAAGAGGGCAGGGAAGGAAAAGAGGAAGAACGATACGGAGAGAAGAAGGGAAAAGGGGATGAAGAGGAAGGAGAGAACAAAAGGGGAGAAGAGAACAGTGGAGAGCAGAGAGAAGAGAAGGTGGATGGGAAGAGGGCGGGAAGGGAAGGCAGTAGGTGGGAAGGGAGGAAGAGAGGGTCCCCTGCCTTAGGAGTCTGCCAAGCTGGAAGGAGAGTAAAGGACTTAGTTTCCACCTCCTGAATTTCCCCTACTACTTTTTCACCCACTCTTCTAGCTAGCTAGGTTTCCTCACTGGACTATACTTGCCGTTCTGTTTCTCCCCATATGCTTTGACTTGAGTGGTCTCTATATCTAGAATATCCTTCATCCCAATCCCTGTATCTTCAAGCCCTCTCATCCCCAATACTGTACACATCTTCCTGGGAGCCTTTATTGACACACTAGGCTACACCGTTGCTCACTTAAGGATTCTTCTTCTTTACTTAGTTCATGTCTCATTCCTTTCCAAGATAATAAATACTCTGTGAACACCATAGCCTGTGCTCTTTACTCTGTGACTCAAACTCCTTATTTATGATCAGTTCAGACTGTGGATCTTTACTAGCTATCAAGAATTCCAGGTGTTTGCCCAGAGAAGATGTTTCCACCAATACAATCAAAGTTAACACCTGCACTAAAACATAGAGTTCCAAGATGCATCTTCCCAAAGATGGAGCATTTTAAATATTCCCTAAACTTTACATTTGTTGCCCAGCACTGTCTCCTCAGCTCCAGCCTTGGGAAACAGCATTTCTACCATAGTCCTCTCTGTTAGTATCCAAGAGCTGCCCTAACTATGTGCTACCAACTACATGGCTGAAAACAAAACTGTGTGGCTTCCAGTCCTGGAGGCTAAAAATCTGAAATCAGGTGACTTTGAGGCCATTCGTCCTCTGAACCCTCTGGTGGAATCTTCCTTGATTCTTTTGGTGGTTTGCTGGAAACCTGATGTCTCTCACCTTGCGTGCACATTCACTGCACAGTCCTCTATCTTCACATGGCTCTTTTCGGACAAGGACACCAGTCACAGGTCAGATGAGGAGACTTCCTCTTCCAGTGTGGTGTCATATGTGCCAATTATACCTGTAACAGCCCAATTTCCAAATAAGATCCCATTCTGATGTGCTGGTGGCTGGAGCTTCTGTATATCTGTTTTGAAATAATACAGTTCATGGACATCACACTACAAGTATAGTCCAAGAAGGCCAAGGGGCAAAGAAAGCAGCATTGGGAAGAGAAAGGGGAGGGAGTAAAAATAAACTCAAGGAATTCTTGAAATTGTTTTAGGGCTCATTTTGGCTGGCACCTAGCTAAGTGTTCAGACCTGGTTCAAAGGGACAGACTGAGCAGGTGATAGAGTTAATTCTCAACAGACTAGAGAGTCACTTGGAAGGTGGGCTTCTGGGTATGATTATGAAGATTATCTTGATTACATTAATTCATGAGGCAAGATCTATCTTAATTTTGGGTGGGACCATTCCCTGGGCTATATCAAATGGAGAAAGTGAACTAAACACATGCAATCATTCAAGCCTCTTTCCTGACTATGGATGTCATGTGACCATCTGTTTCAAGCTCCTGACACTTTGATTTCTCCATCATGATGGACTGTGCCCTTGAACTGTGAGCCAGAATAAACTCTTTCCTAAGTTGCTTTTGTCAGAGTATTTTATCAAAGTGACAGGAAAAGAAACTAAGACAGAGCACAAGTGATATGTCTTATAATAAGCAAACGCCTGTAAAGTGTCCTTGAACAACACATTCAGATTACAGGAAATTGGCAGCACAAGGTGTGTATGATTAAGACCTGGGAGCCTCAGAGAATAGGACAGGGAAGGAGAGATGACTACTAACTCTCTTTAGCCCTTGGGGAAGGAATTAAAAGATTGTCTCATATGTGTAATAAATGAGAATTGAATAGACCCACCTCTCTTAAAAAAAAATCATGTATATCACTTGCCCTGTCTTTAGATTTCACCTTCCTGAGTCCTGCAACTTGAAAATTAACTATTAGCCAACTCAATCTATGGAAGGGACAGTGGGTATTAAATGGAGTTGGTCTCTGAAGTTGGCTTATGAATCATGATGTTTATAGATGATTCACACTCTTTGTGCCTTCGAGGGGATTTCTCTTAATGTGCCAGAAGAGGACTTAATCTGAGTGTTCTTAGGAGCAGTTTAATGGTGACGAGGTCCTGAGGTCCTGGTGAGGCCACAAAGAGAGAGAGTTTTGGACAGGTGTGGGTGAGTGTGTCTTGTAGTTAGCAACTTCAACAGGCTGTATCGGATGCTCGTTAGTCACCACGTAATGAAGCCAGCGGATGGAAGGTCTCATGGCTCTAGGAAACAGATGATTGTGGGTATTTTAAATGTGTGCCTGTACCTGATTACGGAAGGCCAGGAGGCTGTGCCAGGGTTCAGCCACACTCTGATCACATTTCTGTTTTCAGAGCACTCAGGGACATCTAGTCCATTCCCAAAGTGAGACACTCCACAGAATAAATTGGACATTGACAATAAGCTATTGAAAGCCTTGAGGATGACACCAAGCAAAAGAAAACACTAAACAAGTTCCTTTTTCCTTTCTCTAATAACAACTGGGACAATGGGTCAGGGCCATACCTGGAAGAAAAAAAAAGAATGGCCTTTAGAATGAATAAGGGCTGGAGCCAGCAGCTTGCCTGGGTAAGTTTGGTTACTGCGCCCACTGCACATTGACTCCCCAGCCTCATTCACCTTCCCAACTCCCCCACCCCATCTCTCCTCCTAGCAGGGAACTGGCCCATCTCTTGTTGTGACACCCCAGACCCATGGAATGACCTCTTAGCCCAGAATCCCCATTGCTTCCTGATCCTTTGCATCCAAACCAACCCAATTCTTCCCTGTATTCCCCAGGAGCCCTTGGGCCTCTTCTCATCCCCACCTCCCTTTGTATCCCTGGGGGCCAGCATCTTTCCTGGGCCCTGCCCCCAGGCCAGCCCAGCCCTCAAATTCCTTAGGCCAGCATCTTTCCTGGAAGGATCCAGACCTTAGGAGAAAGCCTGAGAGCATCTGTTCCTCATCCAACTTGGGCCTCTGTGGGAACTCCTAAGCAGCAAGACAAAAGCAATTTGGCCCCTCCAATATAAAATCAGAAGAGAGAACCTGAAGCCTAGAACAACCAGCTTTTCATGCCCAACAAGTAAACCACAAAGGCACATAAAGTTTGCAAAATGAAACAGATCTAACTCACAAAGGAAGGCTTGAGTCTCACACAAGAACCAGAATCTACAAAACAAATCCACATGTCGAAGTCACAGAGAAAAAATAATAACATGAAAAATCAAAATAATATATCCCCACCAAGTACCAATAGTCCTCTAGAGGAGTACAATGAGAACCCGCTAGACATAACACAGAACATGGAACTCAAAAGACCACTGACAAACATGATAAAAGAATTCAGTGAATTTAAAGAACACAAACAAATCAAAGAACCTAAAGGAGATAGGGGTAAACTTCTTAATGAATTCAGAAAAGAATTAGAAATATTGAAGAATGCTCAGGCTAAAATGAAGAAAGAAGTGAAACACTCAGTAAGCCAATTAGAAACAACTGGAGAAAGCCTCACCAATAGGACGAATGAAAGGAAAACCATAATATCAAGACTGGAAGATAAAATGAACAAATTAGAGCACTCAAGCAAAGATTATGAAAAATTAAAGAAAACACAAGAATGGAATATGCTGGAATTGTATGACACCATAAAAAGACCAAACTTGAGGCTGGAGAGCTGGCTCAGTGGTTAAGAACACTGTTCTTGCAGAAGACCTGAGTTCGAATCCCAGTACCCACATGGCAGCTAACAACTGTCCAGGGGATCTGACGGCCTCTTCTGTCCTCCACAGTAATTGCACAATATGGGTGCAATTACTTACATGCAGGCATAACACTCACACATAAAATAAAATAAATAAAAAGACCAAACTTACAAATCATAGGCATATAGGAAGGAGAATCTCAGGATAATGGTATAGACCAGATATTCAACAGGATTGTAGAAGAAAAATTCCCAAAATTAAAGAAAGATGCGCCCATGTAAAACACCAAATACACAGGACCAGAAAAGAAACTCTCCACGGCACATCATAGTAAAAACACTAAATGTACAGAACAAAGAGACAATATTGAACACTGCAAAAGAGAAACAACAAGTCACTTATAAAGGAAAACCCAAGAGGATTACAGCTGACTTTTCAATGCAAACTATGAAAGCCAGAAGAGCCTGGACCAAAGTATTCCCAGACCACAGACGCCAACCCAGATTACTTTACTGAGCCAAAATGTCTATTATATTCAAAGAGGGAAGAAAAATCTTCCATGACATAAATAGGCTGAAACAATTCATGTCCACAAAACCAGCCCTTCAGAGAGTTCTTGAAGCAATACAAAGAGCTGAAGAAGGGAATGACTATACCCAAGGGGTTATGGAAAGAAACTTAATGGAGGTTTAACTATGGAAATGCACAGCTACACCAAGAATGTGAACAGAAATAAAAATGACAGGAATCAATACACATCTTTCCTTAATAACTTTAAAAATCAAGGGACTGAACTCCCCAGCCAAAAGACACAGACTACTTGAATGGATTAAGAAATAAAACCCATCTTTTTGCTGTCTGCAAGAACCTCATCTCACTTCCAAGGACAGCATTATCTTAAGGTAAAAAGATGGAAAAAAATATACCAAGCGAATGATACTAAGAAAAGAAGCAGGCATTACAATTCTAATATCTGACAAAATAAACTTTAAAATAAAACTAATCAGAAGAGATAAAGAGGGCCACTTCATTCTGATCAAAGGAACAATTGACCAAGAAGACATTACAATCATGAACATATATTCACCAAACTCTGGTGCACCCAACTTCATAAAATCAGTACTACAGGACTTTAGAACCAGATTAACCCTAATTCATTAATAGTACGGAACTTGAGTACCCCATGGTCTCCATTAGATAGGTCAACAGTACAGAGAATTAACAGAGAGACATCTGAATTAATAAAGCCATACATCAAATGGGCCTAACATACATCTACTTAATAGTCCACCCAAGCACCAAAGAATATACTTTCTATTCAGTGCCCCACAGAACTTTCTCCAAAATCAACCACATACTGGGGTACAAAACAAACCTCAACAAATACAAAAAGATTGAAATGATTCCATGCATTCTATTAGACCACAACGCAATACAGTTTAAAGTCAAAACTGGAAGAAACCCTAGTAAGTACATGAGCACATGGAGATTAAACAACACACTCCTGAATGATGAATGGGTCAAAGGAGAAATTAAGAAAGAAATAAAAGTATTCCTGGAACTAAATGAAAAGGACTATACAACACAACAAACCATCTGGGACACGTTGAATGCAGTCCTTAGAGGGAAATTTATAGCTCCAAGTGCCTACGTTAAAAAATCAGAAAGAACATAAATAAATGACTTAACATTGAAACTCAAGACACTTGAAAAGCAACAGCAAATGAAACCCAAACCCAGCAGGGAAGAAGAAATAACAAAAATCAGAGCAGAAATTAATGAAATAGAAACAAATAAAGCAATACAAAGAATCAAAGAATCCAAGAGCTGGTTCTTTGAAAAGAAAACCAAGATTGAGAGACTGCTAGCCTAGTTAACCAAAAGAAAGAAAGATCACCTTGAAATCAACAAAATCAGAGATGAAAGGGGAACCATCATAACAGATACCAAAAAGATCCAGACCATTATAAAGGAATACTTTAAAAACATATATGCTACTAAATTTGAAAACCTAAAAGAAATGGACAGGTATCTAAAAGCATGGGAAACACCAAAACTAAATGAAGAAGAGACCAATAGCTTAAACAGACCAATAACACATAAGAAAACTGAAGCAGTAATACAAAACCACCTAGCTAAACCAGCCCAGAACCAGATGGATTTACAGCAGAATTCTATCAGACATTTGAAGAGGGTCTAAATCCAATACTAATTAACATATTCAAGAAGATAGAAATGGAGGGAGAAATTCCAAATTCCTTCTATGAAGCCAGCATCACTCTAATACCAAAGCCAGGTAAAGACACAACCAAAAAAGAAAACTATAGACCCATATCCTTAATGAATATAGATGCAAAAATTCTCAACAAAATACTTGAAAACTGCATACAGACACTCATCAAAAAGATTACCCACCATGATCAAGTCAGCTTGATTCCAGAGATGCAGGAATGGTTCAATTTATGTAAGTCAATAAACTTCAGAAATCATATAAATGGACTCAAAGACAAGAACCACATAGTCATCTCAATAGATGCAGAGAAGGCCTTTGACAAAATTCAACATAGATTTATGTTCAAAGACCTAGAGGGAGTTGGACTGGAGGGAACATACCTCAAAATAATTAAAGCCATATATAACAAACCCACAGCCAACATCATTCTAAATGGAGAAAAACTGAAAGCATTCACATTAAAATCAGGAATCAGGCAAGGCTGTCCACTATCTCCATTCCTTTTTAACATAGTGCTTGAAACTCTTGCAAGAGCAATAAGACAAGAGAAGGAAATTAGAGGAGAAATAACTGGAAAAAAAGAGATCAAATATCCCTTTTTGCAGATGATGTATTATACCTAAGAGACACCAAAAATTCCTGAGAAAACTCCTAGAAATTATTAACATGTTCAGTAAAGCAGCAGGTAACAAAATTAATCTACACAAGTCTTTAGCCTTTCTATATACCTATAACATGCAATCAAAGAAGGAGTACATGTAAACACTCTCTTTAACAATAGCTGCAAAAAAAAAAAATTTCTCCAAATAAATCTGCCCAAAGACATTCAAGACCTCTACAATGAAAATTTTCAATCTTTAAGGAAAGAGATAGAGGAAGACATCAGAAGATGGAAGGACCTCCCATGCTCATGGAAGAATTAATGGAGAATTAATATTGTGAAAATGACCATCCTACCAAAAGCCATTTATAGATTCAATGCAATGCCAATCAAAATCCCCATGGCATTTTTCACAGAATTGGAAAAAACATCCTAAGATTCATATGGAAACACAAAAGTCCTCAGATAGCCAAAGCAACCCTGAGCGCTAAGAGTAATGACGGAGGGATAACTATACCAGATTTTAAACTGTATTGTAAAGCTATAGTTATAAAAATAACATGATACTGGCACAAAAATAGACCCATAGATCAATGCAACAAAATTAAAGACCCAAATATGAGTACATGCAATTTCAGGCACCTGATATTTGATAAAGGGGCCAAGAATATTCACTGGAGGAAAGACAGCATGTTCACCAAATGGTGCTGGCAAAACTGGATCTCCACCTGCAGAAGAATGAAACTAAACCCCTATCTTCCACCTTGCACAAAAATCAACTCCAAATGGATCAAAGACCTCAATGTGAAGCCTGAAACTCTGAAAATGTTAGAAGAAAACATTGGCAATAACCTACAAGATATAGGTGTAAGAAAGGATTTTCTAAACAGCACATCAATTGCTCAGGAAAGAAGGTCAAGCATCAACAAATGGGACCTCATTAAACTAAAAAGCTTCTGTACATCAAAAAAAGCAACCAAGGAAGTGAAGAGAAAACACACAGAATGGGAGAAAATCTTCACCAGCAAACATCCAACAGAGTGTTAGCATCCAGACTATATAACAAACTCAAAAACAAAGAATCAAGAAAGGACGTAACCCAATTAAAATACGGGCTAAGGAGTTGAACAGAGAGTTCTCAAAAGAAGAAATGAAGACAGCTAAGAAGAATCTTAAAAGGTGTTCAACATCATTAGTAATTAGAGAAATGCAAATTAAAACCACTCTAAGATTTCATCTTACCCCAGTCAGACTGGCTAAGATCAAGAAAAGAAATCATACCAAATGCTGGAAAGAATGTGGAGAAAAGGGAACGCTCATACATTGTTGGTGCAATTGCATACTTGTTTAATCCCTATGGAAAGCAGTGTGCAGAGCTCTTAAAAAAATTATAAGTGAACCTACCATTTGACCCAGTTATACCACTCCTTGGCATATACCCAAAGAACTCATCGTATTGCAGAGACACTTGCACATCTATGATAGTTGCTGCTCTTTTCACAATAGGTAAGAGATGGAAGCAACCTAAATGTCCCTCAACTGACAAGTGGATAATAAAAATGTGGTTTATTTATATGATGGAGTTTTACTTAGCAGTAAACAAAGATGAAATCATGAATTTCACAGATAAATAGATGGAATTAGAAACTGTTATACTAAGTGAAGTAACAGACTCAGAAAGAAAAATGACATATGTGCTCCCTCATATGTGGATCCTAGCACCAAATCCTTATAAGTGAGTATGTATCCAGACATAACTACAGGAACCAGGAAGAGGTAAAGCAAAAGAAAGAATCTGAAAGAGAGGAACAGTTGGAAACAGGCATTAATAAAGGAGATATGGATAAAAATGGGGTTATTTTAAGGGGAGGGGGAAGGGAGGGTTATACAAGGAACCTTGGGGATAAAGGGAAAGAAGGAGCTCAAGAGAGGTAGGACCATTGGAGAAGGGTACTATTAAGAGAGAAATTGGGAAAGTGAGGGCACTTTAAATGGGGAAACCACGGTGGAAGCGTTAGACAATGCGAGAGATAAATAATGTGTAGGTAGTTTTAAAAAACCAAAGGGAACCGTATTAATCAAAAACCTACTGACAAATTACACATACAACTAGCTCAAGGAATACAATACATGTCTGGGCAAGGTTTATCTGAGAATGTTTGGCCTTTACCCAAGCTTTAGCTACATAGCACATGGTAATTAAAAGTACCAGACTGTTGGAACTAATCTTCTTGGATGTCTAACAGCTGTACTTTGAGGCCTATACTAATTTAGACAGAGGGACATACCAAGGATAGTTTTTGCTCCTTGCCCTCCTAGGTTGACTAAGCTCCAGAGGACTATAAGCATCTCTCAAAATGTCCTCTTGATCAGGAGGCCATGGAGACCCCATCAAATGGACTTGAACCACTTTCCAGTCTACAAAGAGGAGGGTCAACACAGAGGAAACATTTTCTCCGTGCTTCCAAGTGAAGCCAGCCATGGTCGAGTAGGACCTTTGACTTATCTTCACATAGATGGAACTGGTAAAAGAAAGGAGCCAGGGGCTCCTCCCAAGCCCATGTGACCCCTGAGGAACAGATCCTCAAACGACCTTAAGAGTAAAAATAAATTGGTTTATCTGGGCCAACTGTATGGTCTTAAACACCCAAAAGGAAATTATAACCAAAGATTAAAGGGATCAATATAATTCTTTAAGAGTCCATGTGTATAGCTAAAAGGTACATAACAAGAAACAATGCCAGACAGGAGAAACCTTCCTTTGAGTTGTTGGCCAGTGTGGCCCAAAAGACTCCCAGATAGTAACCCAGCATAGAACTGGAAAAATGAACAACAGACCCCAATCTTATCTAAGGGAATATTGGCAACTAATTGCTGCTAGATGAGGAAGAGCTGATCTTCCTAAAACAAGGAACTCTACATAGGCTGACCAGATTCAGCAGATGGACAAGCACTGGCAAACAGATGGGGGCACCCACAACACAGCGGACAGTAACAGGGATTACAGAGTATATGGGTTCGGGGGCGGGGGGGTGGTACTATGGGAGGGTACCATTCGGGTTGTGGGTATATTGATGAATATGATTCTTTAGGGTGTTTTGTATGAAATACACACAAAAAATCAACAAATAAAAAAAGTGAGTTATATTTGAGGAAGAAGCATAAAAATTTGCTCCATGTTAATTAATAGAGGTGAAAAACATTGCCATTGAAATCTACCCAACGGTTTTATATCCATGCTCAGAAAGTGACTGACGGTGACTAGTAATAATCAGATACATAGCGATTAGAGACGCATGTGCAAACATCTAAGTGTTAGCAGCATTAAAAATGAGGTTTTCTGTGTGAAACAGTGTATTTTAAATGAAATGGCGATCCTTTTTAAAGGTTAAAACCTCATTTAATTTTATGTCTTATAGGGGTTATACTGAGTTCAATATTATAACTTTATTAATTCAACTGTGAACCTAAAAATTTACAGCCAATATTGAAAGAGATGCATCTTTGCTCTGGAAATTGTTATTGAATGTGTTAATGCTGTAATGAAATGTTTCTTCTAATCATGTGGTTATTAAATAATTTTTAAAAACAATAATGGTACAGCTAGGGCTGAGGAGATAGTTCACGCAGTCATGTGCTTGCCTTGCAAGCACGGAGAACTGAGTTCAATTCCAAGAACCCATGTAAAAAAAATAGTAGTGTACACGTGTAATCCCAGTACTGGGGAGACAGAGAGAGGTAAACCCATGGGGTTCACTGGCCAGCCAGGCTGGCCTACTTGTTACATTCCAGGCCAGAGGCAGACTCTGTCTCAAATAAACAAGGTAAACATCTGCCTAAAGAGGGAAAGCAGAGGTCATCTTCTGGCCTCTATATGCACCTGCACATACACAAGTATGTCCATATTTAGGCAAATTTTTACGTACACACAATATTTTAAAAAGTGCAGCTAGCAAGGGTGAATAAAACCCACAGGAATAGATATACCACAAAAGGCCTGTCTTCCTAGTACCATGGATGTATTTCATTAACAAGGAATCCAATTGTTCAAACTACTTGGATATGTCTGCTTCTGACCAGGTATTTTGCTAACAAAATGCTGAAAAGCAGATATTAAAAACTTTTGCTGTTTACTTGTTTTAAACAGAAGAGTAGTGCATGCACACAAGGTACTTATCCTAAAGACATACTTTTCCAAAGTTGCATACTATGCAATGACTAAAGCTTGGAAGTGAGCCATCTGTCAGCCCTCAGCACCTTGATCTGATGGCTGGAGAGATGTGGAGCGCCCCTGGATACTGAATAGGGCATCTAGAACACAAGCTCTCCTGGAAATTAAACTACTCAGCTGGTAAGCATGGGGAGCTAATAGGTTAGCTGAGGAGAGCTCTATGTCTACCTACTTCCTGAAGACCTGCATGCCTCAGAGCTCCCAAGGCAGCTGCCTCTGAGCATCTTTCAAGGGGCCTTCAGATCCAGGACTCTTTCTGCAACTAGGCTGCCTTTTCCAATTAGGATTGCTGGATTTGAAGCTCATCAGTCTCTAATGATCATTGCTACTACATGGGATTTGTACTCTAACAGAGTTTCTGTCTTCAAAGTGTTTTATGTTCATTAACTAATTAATCTGGGATACAAATTGTGCCAAGGCCCAAAGGGCTTAAACTGCTAAGATCTTGATGGTAATTTCAAGCAGTGAAGCACAATTTCACTTGGTGTGGATGTGTGGAGAGTGTCAGGAAGGTGCCATTTTCCCCATGACAGACTCCTGTCCAGTGCCTGGCCCAGCAACTGGGCTTGTACTTGAAGCTGCAAGGAAGCCAAAAGTACATATTTCGAGTATTCAAAACTCTGGTAATCAGCTAACATATTACCTTGTACTTAACAAAGAAAATGAAGCTCTATTGTTTGATCAAATGGATCATGGTGAAACTTCTGCACAAATGAAGAAACAGGCTCAGGGTTTGTAAACCAACTTGTTCAACATATTCACAGTATAGAGAAGAGTCAGATTTCTTTTTCTAAAAGATCTGTCTTATTTTTAGGGCTGAAGAAAAGAGATAGCTCAGTGGTTAAGAGACTGGCTGTTCTTACAGAGGACCTAGGTTCAGTTCCCAGAACCCACATGGTGGCTAACAATCGTCAGTAACTCCAGTTCCAGGGGATCCAATGCCCTTTTCTGACTTCTACCAGCATATGTGGTATACTTATGTACAAGCAGGCCAAACACTCATACATATAAAATAAAAATAAATATATAAAAATCTTTTGAAAATACTTTACTAGTTGTGGGTATGATCATTGTTACTACATGGGATTTATACTTTAGCAGTGTTTCCATCTTCAAAGCAGGGTGTGTGTAAACTCCTGGAGCTGGAGTTATAGGTGATTGTGAGCTGCCAAAAGTGGGTGTTAGGAATTGATCTTCTTCTGGAAGTGAAACAAGTGTTCTTAACTGCTGAGCCATTTCTCCAATCCCAGAGCCTAATTTCTTCATTTTTTAAGAAATGCATTTGCCAAAAATCATCTCAAATTATTGATGCAACCAAAAACAACACACAAATGAGGAGTGATAGGTAGAATTAACTGATGCTGGAGAAGTTCTGAGGCAAGAGGTAAGTTTTTCTTTAGGAAGTGGAACACTTGACTGGAGATCAAGATGAGGAGGTGTTTCACGTATCCTAGGCTAGCCTTAAGCTCCCTATGTAACTGAGGATGAGGATGACCCTGAACTTCTGATCCTTCTGCTTCCAACTTCCAAATTCTAGGATTATAAACCCTTGCCATCACACCCAGTTTATACAGTTAACCCTAGGGTTCTGTGGATGATAGATGAACACTCTACCAACCAAGTCATATCCCCATCCCTAGAGATCAAATTTACTTTAGACTTTCTTCGATTTTATTTTAATAATTTACATAAATGAGTCAATGATGACTATTGTATACAGCCCCATAAGCAGTGGAATTGCTTACCACACCACATCCCTGATAATAAGTATGTCCATCCATCCTAAGAGTTCTTCTGTGTTCTTCTAAGAATCCTTGCTGTCCCCTCCTGCACCTGCTACCAGGCAGTCTCTGATCTATTTTGTGTCATTATAGATAAGCTTGCATTGATAATATAAATGGAATCATATGGTATGTTCACCTGGTTTTTCTGATTTGGTGAAATTATTTTGAAATTCATCCACATACATAGTGTGCTTATTCATGCTCCTGATGCACAGGATTATATTTTGTGGCTGTACCACAATGTTTATTTATTCACTTTGTGATGATCCTGTGGGTTGTTTCCCTCTTTATAGTATTACAAAAAGAACAATGATGAATAAACTCATATATAGATGTATCTGTTCATTTTTCTTGGGGGTCATGCCTAGTAATGAAATTGCTAGGTAGTGGAGAAAAGAAGGGATTAGCAACTGTTTTAGGAACAAAGAGATTTATGAAATGGCTGAACCATTTTCGATTTTCACTCCCAGCAGTGAACGAAAGTTTCATTTATTCTACTTCTACCCTGGAAATTGGTGAGATTAGTCACTTCATTTCCCTCTTTCTATAGGTATACACCAGTATTTCACTAAATGTTTGATTTGTATATCTCTAATAACTACAGATATCCATCATTTTTAAGGTGATTATCACCCATGTATGTTGAATATACTCAAACTCTTGAAACAGATTTTAAAATTCAGTTCTTTTTCTACCTCCCAGGGCTCAGAGATCATTGTGGAAGAAGGGATGGAAAGACTGTAAGAGCCAGAAGAGGTGGATGGCCACAAGGAAACAGAGTTTTCTAGACAGCTGGTCAGCTACTCATATGAATTCACAACAATAGCGACAACATAGACAAATCTCGTATAAGCTCAAGCCAGACAAAAATCCCAGCATAGACATGGGGAAATGGGTAAGAAACTCCAACCTTATCTGAAGAACTATTCACAATTGACCGCTTCTGGGAAGGAGAAATTCAGTTTCATTTAAGAGTGACAGCTAACAACTGTCCGTAACTCCAGTTCCAGGGGATCTGAAGGCCTTGTTTATCCTCGCAGGCATTGCACAACATGGGTGCAGTTACCTACATGCAGGCAATATACTCATACTCATAAAAATAACAAATAAAATATTCTTTTAAAAGAGTGAGACTCTTAGTAGGTTGGCCAGGCTCCAGTGTATGAACCCACACCAAAGGGCATTTGGAGACACAATCTTGACACTATAGGCCTTTATATATATAAATGTGTGTGTGTGTATGTGTGTGTGTGTGTACTATAGTACAGAAATTTGGTGGGGGGGTTAGGGTTAATGCAGTGGGCACAAATACAGGAGGGGCTCTATATGAATGGAGTATATTGCATGAAATTCACAAAAAATCAAAAATGTTGTTTAGGGGTTTTGTTATTTATTATATTGTTCTTTAAAGATTTATTTTATTTAAGTGTGTGTATGTGTGTGTGTGTGTGTGTGTGTGTGTGCATGTGTGTGAAGCTGGAGTTACAGTTTGGAACCATCTGACACGGATGCTGACAACTGAACTCTAGTCCTTTGCAAGAATCAGAAGTGTTCTTAACTTTGGAGCCATCTCTCCAGCCCCCAATATTTAATTATCTTTTATTTTTATTTATTTGTGTTCCTGGGAATTGAACCAGAGCCTTGCACGTGCTAGGCAAGTCACTCCTGTACTGCATCCCCCAAGTCTGGGTTATATTATCATGGTACTGTACCATGTTACCCAGATGTGTGATCTGCATATATGTTCTCCCAACCTGTAGTTCACTTTTTCGTACACTTTTCTGTGCAGGTCTTATGCAAGTAAGCACAACTGCTTTGAGTTCCTGGGTGCAATGACCATATCCTGTTCAAATAAGAAGCAACAGATTTTTAATGTGCCCTTTTACAGGTTTGAAGATTGCTTTTCTGTTCCTAGCTAATCAGAGTTTGAATCAAGAAAGCCCTGTTTGTCAAACTCTTCTTCTGCATCTACTGATATGTGGATTCTTAAAATAAGATTAACAACATTGATTTTCAGATGCTAAAGGAAATATGTATTTCTGGTATACATCAAATATGCTGTTTGATTGACTAAAATTTTGTTAAGAACACTTGCATCCATATTTAGGAGATATGATGGTTTGTTTTAGCTCTTCCTTATGTCATTATCTTATTTTGGTGTCAAAATAAGCTAGCTTCCTAGAATGAGTTCAAAATTACTCCTTTCACTTTAATTTTCTGATAGTATTTTGTAGAATTATTGTAAAATCCCTTTACAAATTTGATATCATCCACCATTGAAAATATATTGCACTAAAGGAAAGTCTATAGGAAGATTTAGACTATGAATAAATTTATTTAGTAAATATACGGTGAATTAAGATGTCCATTTTTTCTTGAGTGACTGGTTAATCTGAGAGTTCCATGGGAATTTGTCGGTTTCAACTAAACTATTGCATTTATTAGGATACAGTTTTTCACAGTGCTCCTTTTTACCCTTTTAAGTAATGTGGAATAGATGCATTTTGTAAAGACAAAAGTAGAGAGAAAATTCTTGTTGGGGCAGATACTTCGAATAACACTTTGAACACTAATCATTTGTTGTGCCTGCCCTTTAATAACCTCATAACTCCTAGAAAATAACTTGTAAAAAATTCATCCAATGTACGGTGTCCATGTTTAGTTAAGTTTAATTAAATTTCTAGTAGCCCATATCTACTTGTAAATTTTGGCCTCTTCATTTTTCATTTATTTAATCCCTAAGACTGAATCTTCATGGGGTTTTAAAATCAACTATATTTAAATTTACTTTTATTTCTTTAAGCAAAAGTGCAGACACAGAAATCTTCAGATACAACTGAAAACAGTGCTAATGGATATTTTCCTTTAAATGACCTTATCCATATCCCATATTTGTAATCCTAAAAGAGTTTCTTTCAGGGAATCTAATATACCAGCACAGTCCAATGTACCACATTTGAGTATTATTAATTTGAATAAGGGAAATGTGTATTAAGTGTTTGTTTGAATGAATTATTCAGCATTTGCAATGAATAGTTCTTTGAGTCAATATTCAAAGGCCTTGGATTTAGATTTTTTTTCCAAAATATTTATATTTCCGTACACAGTCCATTAAGAGCAACCACGTGTCTTTAGAATGGGATGCCCTCAATGTTTACTACAGAATTCTTGTTTAGAATTAAATAGGTAAAATAAGGGAGTTAGGAAGAACATTCAAATTTGAAATACATTAAATTATCCATTATTTTCCCCAACATACCCAAATTTCATTCCCAATTTATTAGAGGTGTTTTGTGTTATCACATAGGGGGCATTTTTAAAAAAAAATGTTCAGTAATTTTAAATACAGTCATTTTGAATATTCAATCACATGAGCTATATATTTAAAATTGTTTAGAGCTTCTTAGCTCTAACTACTATACTACACTTTACTAGTATCTATGCACATGACCTTCTTCATGCCTGCCGTCTAATTGTATGTTAGGTACAGCATGCAGTGATGTGTTATTGGCAGTGAATCACTGTGTCGGCCTTCAATAGCCACATGTTGGTAGACTGAAATCAACCATGGATGTGTATTTACACCATAAGAATCAGCAGATGCTGTACAATTCAGAGTTTGAATGATTGGTTTCTTGAATTTCCAGGTTTATGAAAGTTATTGGAAAACATCACTGCAGATTAAACTTAATTGTGTGTGACATGGACAACTGGAGCACTGTGAATTAGCACTGTGAGCACTCCAGCATTTGAGAACAATTATCCATTCAACAAAGAAGTCACTCATATCATGAGCAAAAGGGTACAGTTTAGACACACGTCTTTGTGGTTTTTCTTTCATCTTACTTATTAAGATAAATGAAGATATCAACTACCATTCATGTTGGAACTCTGGTTGTCTGTCGATTGAAACCACATTTCGTCTACGGATGCAAGAGTTTGGCAAAAGTCAACAAAAGCGTTTTGTGAGAAACAATTGCCTATGCAGAATTTGCAGAAAAGATTATCATATGTTTTATTATTTGTAAACTGTTCATTACATATATTTTATGTCAGCAAGATCAGTTTTTTTTTTCAGAGAGCTGAATGTTAAATATTTACCGGCTTACCACTGTCAAAACTCCATCCTTTATGGTTTGTTCTATGTACATACACCTTGCCTTTTCTGTATTCTTTGGTAATTTGAAGAACCAGGGATATTTCAGGGTACAGAACACTGAAAAACAAGGTGAGTTGTTTTTCTTACTGAATATTTTCTGAACCAATATAGTGCATTACTGCCTGAGAAGAGCCAATAAGACTGACCAGGCTGGACTAACTCCAAAACAAAAGACATTGAATTGCAAGACTCATTCACTCACCAAGTAGCAACCAACCTGTTATCACTACGCTTTAGTTATATCAAGAGGCAAAAGCACTAGTGTAGTATGGTCACAGTCAGAGTTAGCTACTGCTTCATAAAAAGTGAACAATATGCGTAAAGCTCTGGAAACTTGGCAGGTCTTACAATTAAAGGAGATTCATGATTCCTGGTATGGTGGTTTCAGAACGACTTTTTTTCTGCTGGGATAGCAAATCTGTTTCAGATCATATGAAAAAGGTGTGTGTGTTTTTGCAAATTTCATCTGTGATTTTAAAATGTAACCCCTGAGTGCATACATGCAGACTGAAGATGAGCACTCTCAGTAAACTTCAGCGGAGACCGAACAGGCTACGCCCCTCCTGGAGGCAAAAGAACTCCTCAGACACCAAAGTCATGGAAGAAAACAGAATTTGAAGGATTGTCTAAAACTGGAGCTGCGTACATGAGAAAACAACTTCGGTGCGCACTCTCACTAAGGCCTGTGACCAGTGGTTTAAGGAACATGTGGTGTCACCAGTTTCCAAGCTTGAAGGAGGCTTTTCAGAGAGATGGAATCCCCTCGCTGGAGTGGCATGTGGCCTCAGTCATGCGGAACTTGGTTGCCTTTAGGTTTGGTTGATAGTTTTTCTCAAGTAGTTGTCCATTATATGTTGAGGAACTCAGATATATGTAGCATGCTCCTCTTACTGCACGTATGATTTTGAGGAGTTATGAATTCTGAGCCATCAGTGTCAAATGCAGACAGAGGTGTCTCTCAGGGGCACAAATAGGTGCTTAAAGGAGTGCTCATATTTGCTTCCTAGTTTCCTTGTTCACTCTTCCTCACAGGGATTTTCCCTTCTTCCGTTCCCTACTCTTCCCCTTCTCTTTCTCTCCCTCCTCCTTTTCCTTCCTTTCATTTTCTTAATACATGCATTATTATGATTGCAGTCATCTCTACAGACTTCTGTGGGTAAAGCTTCATTGTGTTCCAATAAATAATACGTGACTGTAGTAAATGCTGTGGAGCCCATGGCATGGTGGGCCTCTGGCCAGGTGGGAAGTGTCCAGGCAGAAGTGGGGGAGGGGTAACTTCTGGAGCTCCATCCTCCACTGGAATGAGGTACAGAGAGGACAGGAAGTCAAAGGCAGTTACAAAGCCAGGGAGGAAGTGGCCGTGGCCAGGGCATATACAGACTTACAAATAATTCAGTAAACAGAAGAGAAGATGTACAACTGACGCCCCTCACCCTGCTATAGGCCTACAGATGTGGGCCAGAGCCCTTGTCTTAGACACACGACTCAGACACACACAAAAAGTGGCACTTTTCACACAAAGTGAAGAGTGTTTAGCCAGAGAAGGGCATCTCACCTGGGCCTAAGCAGGACACTTCTAGTTGCTTACTGTGGCAGGTGGCCATGTCCATCTAAGACAATTAATTGTCCTTCAGATCACAGAACAGACAGGATATAAGAACTATGTGCCAGCCACATTAAAAAATCCAGCTGTGGTATCAGGCAAAAGATCACCTAGCTTTCTAAGAACTGACAGCTTCAATTAGGGTATTGAATCAAATGGGACTAATCCTCATAGTATTAATAGTAGTTACGTTTTGCTTTCAGTCGAATTAAAATGTTCTGGGGAGAAGAAATGGAGGAAGACTGATGAAACTCACAGGACGGTTTTAAGCACTCATAAAAAAGTTATAAAACTTAGGGCTGGAAAGATGGCCCAGGAGTGAAGAACTCATATTGTTCTTATAGAGGACCTGAGCTCAGTTCTCAGCAACCATATCTGGGGGCCACAGCTACTTGTCACTCCAACTCCAATGATGCCTTGGGCCTCCTCAAGCACTTGCACATAATCCCCTGCCACACACACACACACACACACACACACACACACACACACAGAGACACACACAGAGACACACAACAACAATAAAAAATACATATTTTAAAAAGAAAGTAATAAGACTTAAAAGGCCCCTCCTTGGGGTTTTAAAGTCAGGGGCCCCCTCTGCTACAGAGGAGACTCTGATGGAGCTGCCTGAGTGCCAGTGGTGGCCTTTTGTCATTCATCTCCTCTTCTGTGGTGGGTCTCATGATGATGCAACTTCTCTGTCATTCTCCAGTCAGCAAAACCAACAAGTTCTTTGGTTCACCAAATTATACTTTGGGGACATCATTTGTTCAATTTGCTCTGTCTGAGATGAGTAGATATTTAGTTCATGTCTTCCCAGAAGAAGTGTACTAATCATACAGACAGCATTCCAGTCTCCATGCTCTATGAAGGATTATCTAGCTGATTTAGGTTCAGGGTTCCAGATCCTCACACTGAATTTATGAATTACTCATTATTTCTACTTTGTAAAACTAGAGTGACAGAAACTCAGGGATAAAAGTTAGGTGCCCAAACTTGAAATTTCTCTCAATTTAGCCTGGCTATGAAGCTACTGTTCTGTCCCTTAGGACCCTCCTATACAACTCTGTCCTTGTGTCTGTAGATACCCTGGGGATATCCTGGGTTTGGGTAAGATACCTTTTTAAAAATATTTTATTTATTATTTTTATTTTATGTGTATATGTGTATTACCTACATGTAGGTAAGTGCACCCATGTCATGCAATACCCGCAGAGGACAGAAGAGATTGTCAGATCCCCTGGAACTAGAGTTGCAGACAGTTGTTAGCTGCCATGTGGATGCTGGGATTCGAACCCAGGTCTTCTGCAAGAACAACCAGTGTTCTTAACTGCTGAACCATCTCTCCAGCCCTGGTAAGATACTTTCTTTTTGGTTGGTTGGGCTTTTTAGTTTTCTGAGTCAGGGTCTCACTATGGAACCCCAGTTGGCCTGGAACTTGCTATATAGACAATCTCAGTCTGGCCTTGCTCTCACAATGCTCTAACTGCCTCTGCCTCCGGAATGCTGGGATTTATAATTTTTATGTGCATGAATGTTTTACCTGTATGCACCATGACACCAGAAGAGGGTGTTGAGTCCCCTGGAACTGGAATTAGAGATGGTTGTTACCTACCATGTGGGTGCTGGGAACTGAACCCAGATCCTCTGCAAGAGTACCCAGTGCTCTTAACCACTGAACCATCTCTCAAGTCCTGAGACATCTTAATATAGACACCAAATGAAAAGACTGAAGAGAAGAAATAAGGGGTTGATATCAAAATTTTCTTTATGCTTTATAGGTCAAATGTAGAATGACCATGTTTAGAATTGAAGCTCACATTTAGAAAACGATCTTCTGCCAGGCTGCCACTGTATCTTCTGGTCATTAGTACTGGATTCATTACATCTGAACTAAACCTTCCACTATCCCCATGATACCCTCCAAGAGATAAATATGGTACAGGTCATTTCTGCCTTATTTTAAAAAGTTTGAGGAGTTGAAGAATGATGCAGTCTTCTGAAAATGCTTGGCATTACTCCCTGGAAAAGTTGTACATGGTGATTATGCTTCCAGCTTGATTGTTAATATCCAAAGGCCATCTCAAAGGCACGCTATTTGGGATGGAGCCTCTGAGGGCACAACTGTTCACTTATTTTTAGCATACTTTAATATCTTCAGATGAGCATAGCTCTGAAATAGAAAGCCTGACCCATTTCAGGGACATTTTCCCAAGGATGTCACGGCATCGTGTTTGCCTTCTCTTCATTCTAGAATCCCCTGTACTTGAATTAAAGGAAACTTCCCTTCAGGCAGGTGGGTAGAAAGGCAGACTGTGACCTAGTTTAATAATATGTCATCTCTCAGCCTTCCCTTCCATTTAATGAGACTCAGTCACCATTAAGGTGGCGAAATCCTGGAGGATTAAATGTCTTTTTATGTTTTTTATCTTGAGGACACACATCCTACCCCGCAGAAGAAGTAGAGGTCATGATGACTGAGAGCCACAGAGAAGCCAGACAGTGTTGACTAAGGGAGTTCCTTACATTCCTTCACAATTTTTGGCTTTTGTTTTGTAAGAGATGAGGGAGAGAACTCAGAGTAGCCAGTCATTCCTACACAGACAGACAGATGACGCAGCCTCACTTTCTTGGTGGTATTTCACGGAGGAGAATTCAGGAAAACCCAAATGTCCAGTCTCTCCTAAATTGAACCCACATGCTTCTATTTTACATTTCTTCTGACTTTTTTCTTTCCTGAAATAGTTTTGAAAATAGAATATAAGTGCACAAAAATACTCCTGTATCTCTGGGAAAGATTGGATGCATAGGGTTTATGTTTGTTGAAAGAAAAAGAACTTAAAAACGACAGCAACTAGCCTTAAGATTACCAAGATTCTGGCTCTGCCATGCTCATGGGTCCATAAGTTGGGTCACCAATGGGTCCCATGCCCTGGTTAGAGGGCCTCAGAGTACCTGGTGCATGGGCGCATTCTCTCCTCTCTGGCTAGGTATGAGAACATTCCTGAGTATCCCATTTGTTTGTTTAGGATTAGACTGTGCTGGGACCTTTCTTTCTCTGATAGTCTCATAAATTCTTCTAGAAATCCCTGTTTGCTCCTGTTCTCTTTCTTTCTCTCTCTCTTTCCTTCTCTCTCCCTTCTTTCTCTCTCCCCCTTTCTCTTTCTCTCTCTGTCTCTCTCTCTGTCTCTCTGTCTCTCTGTCTCTCTGTCTCTCTGTCTCTCTCTCTCTCTCTCTCTCTCTCTGTGTATGTGTGTGTGTGTGTGTGTGTGTTTAGCTTGCCTTCCCACTCCCTTTGGAAGACTAGCTGCTTGCTTGTCAATCACTGACAATGATAAAAGAAACAATGATTCAGCCCATGATTCTGTAGGTTTTGTCCAACACACCTTGCAGTTACTTACTCTGAGCCACTTCAGGGAGCACACATAGACCAGAGCTGGGAACAGCCTTCTCAGCCTCAAGTCAGTCTCTTACTGTGGAAACATGAGATGATATCAAGCTCCCTAAGATGTAAGGACTCACTCAACCTAGTGCAGCCTGGACTAGAAAGCGTGTTTTCTTGTAAGCTTCCGTTAACCACAGTAAGAAGTCTTCCATGGGGGCGGATTCTTTCCGGTTCCTTCAGCTAAACAGCTCTGTTTGTTTGCCCATCCATGTGAACTGACTGAACATCAAATCTGTAAGTAGAATACTTGGAATTACTTGTGTATCATGGATAATGATTTAGTTCAACCACTGTCCCATCGCACGGGGTTTCTTACCCCTTGAACAACCTTGAGAGTGAACTTTTCACTCCCCTGTGTTGCCTAAGATGTGCTCCTTGCAGGATGAAGTTCCAAGGTGCTCACTAAGCAGGGGTGGAGCTGGGATTGTGAAAAGGGCTCTGCCTTTACTTTTTCCAGGACTTCCAGATATTGTTCCATACAGGAACACAATTAGCCCTTCTCTGGAGACTGACTTCATTTCCGCTGCTGTGGAGCATGGTAGCTGAGCTAGCAGATTGGAGACATCAGCCAGGAATGGGCGTGGCCGGTTATGTTTGTCCTCTGAAACTTGGATCGAAGGTGAACAATAGAGGTAGTTGTGGGAAGTCTTCCATCAAAATCATTTTCTGGCTCAACACATAAAATAAAATAAAACTGAGATGTTAAATGCATGAGGTCAGGACTGACTGCGCTTCATGGAGCACGCTTTTGTTCACTGGCTCTGCATTCTCGGGATACGCTGGCACTTGCTTCCATTTTGCCGTAGCTCCCATGAGGTAGTTAAAACACTCATGGGCCACTATAGAAACCGGAAAGAATCTGAAAATAATGCATTTGCTGTGTAGGTGACTTGAAAGAAAAATCACAGCATACAAACAAAGGTGTGTCAATCACAGTCATCTACAAGGCCTAGAAGCTCCCAACACCTCAGCCTCTCCCCGCACTGGCAGGTACTGAGGCACTGACCGGACATAAATACCTCGTGCTATTCCTTGAACAAGGTGGTGACCTCTCTGCGCTTCCGCTGCTCGGTTTGAGCTTCTAGGACCCAGGGTGGACTTCAGGGGTCATCTGATTCCTCTTGTTTGGGACAAGAAATAGCAGAAGCTCAACTGAATTACTGTAGCTCTCGTTTCGGGTTAGCTGCTGTGACACCCGAACCGAACCAGCGGCCCATCTGCTGTGGTACATCACATTGTGCTGTGCACACAGACGGAGCAAGATCTCTACTTGTTTTTCTTGGTAAACCGCAGCGTTTACTGAGTTCTTTAAAATGGCAACCTGGGAGTCAATGTTTTGAAATTTACTTGGATGCTTTTTTCAAATTAACAAAGCAGGCCTGTGCATATGTTTTTCACTTCCTTTTCGTGCCGATGGTTAAATTGTACCAGTGGCGTTCTTCCAGGCGTGGACACCAGAAAAAAAACAAAAACACTGTGATGTTGAAAACAAAACAAGGGAATTTTAGAATGACTATGGAGGTAAATAGATGTCAAATAAAAAAGAAATAAAAGTTCCTATGCTAGAAAGACTTGAACCAGTCTGGCCAGGAGAGCTCAGAGGCAATGCATGGTAATTTTTACCTTTGATTCCTCACCTCTAGGACAGAGAATATAAAGCACTAACTTGGGTCAGTCTACACCTTGCATGACCAGACGCAGCCAGGGCATAGCTCACGTGAGGCTCCTGGATGCTTTGAGGAGAGCTGTAGAGCACACCAGTCTGTTTTCCATGCTGCCCATTGTGCCCAGTATTGGGGATATCCTTTAGGGGGCCTGCACCCCTCACAGATCCTGAGACTCTGAACTGTAAAACAGGAAGTTCCTTTCTGTGCATCCCAAAACACTCCTCCAACAAGGATCTTTGTTGTCCTGGGGAGCAGCAGACAAGAAGAAGGCACACGCCAAGTCATGACAGATTCAGAAGGAATCTGAAAAGCCGGCTAAGGTAATATCGTTCAAGCTTTTAATTCTTTATAGAAATAGTTCTACTGTGTCTCTTGCATAACTCCAGTAATATGAGATTACTACCTCTAGAATTCTTTGTGATTTTATAACTCAGATTTTGGAAAGTCAAAAAATATTTTATCTTATGTATGACTGTATTGCTTTCATGCATCTAAGTGCACCCATGTCATACAACAGACACAGAAATCAGGAGAGGGTGTCAAATTCCCCTAGAACTGGAGTTGCAGATGGTTGTTAGCCACCATGTGGGTGGTGGGAACAGAACCTGGGTCCTCTGAAAGAACAGCCCAGGCTCTTAACCACTAAGCCATCTCTCCAGACCTGAGAGCAGACTCACTTTGACTTCCCTTAACATTTATTCATTGACCCCCCAAAGCTCTTTCTTGGGTAATGTAAGACACTGCATCTCTTTTCCAATAGGCTTTTCCTGTGGTGTTGCTTAGCCCTTTGTGACTGACATCGACAGTGTGTGGTGGGTTGAATGCTCTTCATTCTTATTTGTCTGTCCCCTTAAAAGAGTAAAAGCTTTAGATGAAATGATGCCCTATCATTCAATTAGAACTGACTGTTTTAGCATGAACAATAATACCTTTTGTCTTGCTCCACTCTTAACTACAAAGTTACCTGTGAAGTTGAGGCCTACCCCACAGAAGGGAATGCATGCTTAGTACCATAACAAATCCATATTTGGGGAGGCTATAGACCCTTGTCAGGACCTCACTATTGTTTAGCTAAATTGTCAAGACACTAAACTGCAGTCTAAATATATGTATTTCTACCCGAGGACAAATGCTACCCTTATCCTTAAATCAGAGAAGGCTCATGGAATGCAGAGATGCATGGCTACTCAAGGAGCTTAGAATAAATGATGGCTAAGTGTTCAACCCTAAGCTGGGCCCCCTCTAAGGCTCAAGCAACATTGCAGAAGAGGAAGTGGAAAGAATGTAAGAACTAGAAGTCAGGAAGAAGAGATGGGAAATGCTGTTTTCAGGCCATAACACAGCTCTTGTGAAGATGACTTTGCAGCAGCTATGTGTGCCTGCACTGGGCCTGCACAAGAAAAATGGGCTTGTCAACAGCCAATCACAGGTGCAGAAGGATTTTTAGGGCACTCCCCCTCATTTTTGAACTATCGGCAATTGGTGGGTTTTGGGAAAGGGACAGTTGTTACCTTTAGTTGTAGACCAAGCAGTGAGCCCTCCAGGCTATAGTTCATATGTTCAAATCCATGGCCACATAGATGGCTCTGGTTAAAATCAGTGGGTCACCATGCAAAAGAATAAAACATGAATGTGGGAAAGGGACACTTAATGAAGAGTTGGGAATGACAGGGGTAGGAGGGAAAAAACCCAGGTGGAAGAGGTGATTGTAAACACAATGCACTATATATAGAAACAGACATAGATATAGATGGAATTGTCAAATGACAAATTTAATCAATAAAATTATATTGTAAATCAATTAGAAAGATATTTGCAAAATAATATGAAAGACAGAATTAAAAGAAGTAGAGTCCTAATTAACAGATTAAAAAGGCATGAGTGCAACCACACAGCCCTTTACCCTGCCATCCTATCTTAGAAGAATCACTAATCAACTGAAGGTAACTTCTGATTGGCCCACACCAGTGTTCTTAGCTTTGACTGTCCATAAGCAGGAGCAGCCATCATTAGGCCCCTCCTTTAAGATGGAATATATTGAAGTTTCACAAGGAGATTTCTCTCTGAGCAAAAATTGAACCTAAATACACAATTCCATTTTTTCCTTGCAAAAATTTTTTTTGTTTTTAAAAGTGGAAACAATACTAAAGACAAAGAATTGGAGGCTTTTTACTTTTCAAACTTTCTATCATCTCATTCTCTGCTTTAGATAATAGTGCTTATTAAACTATAAATAATTCAAATTTTTCACTAACAAAAATTTCAGTATTATAATACATAGGAATTAACACCAGTTCAAAATCAAAAGGTTACTGTGTAGCTAGAGAAATATCTTAGATTTAACTATTTTTATACATCTTTGATTTGAGGCCAGTAAATTAACCATTCAGAACTTACTTTCCTGAAACACTGACTCTTTTCAATTAATCCAAATCCACATCCTCAATTCTTGCTTTTCTGAGTGCTTTGTTTGGTTTTTCCTTATTTCTGAATTGCCGAGGAGCAGGGCTCCTAGCTGCCTTGGCCCTCCCTGTTGCTGCCTTTCTGAAGGGATGCTCTGGCTGGAGGTAGGTGTCTCCTAGAAGATGCTAAAATCTCTGGGACAGCTGATCTGTCTGGGCATTTTCTTATTACCTTGCGGTTCTGGGGTGTAAGAACAACTTTCTTCAGAGCCTGTCACAATATGTATTTAATAAATGTTCTTTTAGTAGATTTGTGAGATAGCACTGAGAGGCTTGTGACATTATCCAACATAACCCAGCATCTGTCAGGGAGCACCCCCCCATTTCCTAGCATACCTATCATACCCACTAATTCTATCCTTTGAGAATTCACCCAAGAAAAGCACATCTATTTTGACACATTGCTGACGAAAACTTCAGCACAGAGCAACAAGACCTATGGTTAAACATTTCATTTAGTGTAGAAATATGAAGAATCATAACACAAAATAATGTCTTACCTGATTAATTTTGCCTTCTTTATTTCCAAGGTGAATTTGATACAGAGCTGTTTTATCAGTTATTTTTACCTGAAATTGAATGTATCTTGAAATTGAATTTCTTGATCAAAAAAATCTTTTCTAAACCAATAAGAAAGATTACATTGTTCCCTACAGATAAACTCTTTGATGAGCTGTTTTATAGTTCAGGCTAATGACCCATTCTGTATTTCTGCAGTAAAACAGTCACTGGTTGGAAAAGGTAAGAATGATCCCTTTGATTTTTAAATTAGTAACTGTCTCTCCAGGAAGACTCAGCCTGACAGATTTACATGTGTGGAGAGTATTCATTATCTCAGAGATGACAGGACAAGAGATCGTCTGGTGATCTGTGGGTAATAGATTTCTAAAATAATACCACAAAGAATACATCATGATAAAATAATGCACTGTGTGGGTGAATGAAAACAGATGTTATATAAAAAGTGTTTTTTTCAAATACACATGCATAGTTTATTACACTGGTTGCACAGACATTCCACAGATATTTCTAAAGGGTTAATGTGAATTGCCAGAGACAGGCTTATTTTAGATGAATAAAAGCCAATAAAATAAATAACATTATTTTCTTGTGTTGAAATTCTTAGTATTAAGTCACATTCTTTCTTTTTGAGGAGCTATTTCTCTGTGGATGCTATTTCAGATAAACGAAAACAGCAACTACAGCAAAAGCAACCACACCGAACAAAAGTCTTTGGTTTGTATAAGAAGGAATAAGCATATGGTCTGTGCCTAACTCCTGTATGTCTTAACCATGTGGAGACTAGGCCTGAGGTATTCCACTACCAGGACAGATGACCATTAACTGGACAAAAGACTATTTAACACAAGTTATACTGAAATGAGCCAAGACCCAGCCATAGGGTGGCATCTGCTACCCAGAGTATATACCTGTGACCAGGAAAAGGGACATGTTAGAAAGACAAGATCTCAGGCCTTACTCCAGAACTATAGAATCAAAATCTCTATTTCATCAGGATCCCAAAGTGATCCTAAGACACATTAAAGGGAAATAGATGGTCTTTCAGCTCGTGAATAACTAATAAGGGTATAAGGAAGCCTAGAGAGGGTCAGAACCATTCATTTTGGACCTGTGTCTTGCCTTACTGTTACTGACCATAAATGCTCTCATCCAGGTCTCTCTCTGTCTCTCTCTCTCTCTCTCTCTCTGTCTCTCTCTCTCTCTCTCTCTCTCTGTCTCTCTCTCTCTCTCTCTCTCTGTCTCTCTCTCTCTCTCTCTCTCTTGATTTTTCCTCTAAGTATTCATTATCTCTGCGGTTACTTTGACTTACTCTCTGGCACATGACTGGTCTGTAGCAGATGGGTGGATAAGAGATTTTAGAAACCAAATATATTTGGCATGTAGAAAGTTAGCAAGGTAGGCGTGATGAGTTTGACCTTTTCTTGAAGATCGATGACAGTCTGATGGGTGAATAAGCAGATATGTCTATTCTAAGGATTCGTTGGTAGATAGCATTCTGTCTGGCCACTAAAATCAAATAGGAGGGTTGACCCTTTCCATTTGCTCAAGGCACTGAGCCCTTCTAAGTTCCTCTGGAATTATTTTTCATTTTATCTTCTCCCTCCTCCTCTTTCTTCTTGGTCTTGTTCCTGGCTTTTTCCTCCTCCATCCCCCTCCTCCTCCTCCTTCTCCCTCTCTCTCTTTCTCCCTATTTGCATAAAGATATATGGTTTCTACAGCCCAATGATGACCTGAAATGCCCCCCATGCTGTTCTATGCCAATCTAGCGTTTCTGCCACACTAATGATTCTGTTTCTCCTCCTTGATGGTTTGGTCATCTACCACATTGCAAGTAAGTCCTTTTTCTTTAATTCCGTGAACTCAATCTCAGTTTCATCCATTTAAAATGTTTCCCATATAAGTATCAGTCAGTTTTCTTCAAAGCTTTACAGTTTGATGAGAATTCCTTTCAGTCTCAATGAAACTCTTTCACTTCAACAGGTGTAAGCATTACTTATTTCATTGATTTTATTTTATCAAATGCTTGTTAGTGGGGGGAAGCTATAAACAAATTAAGTAACTTGTTTTTTGTGATTGAGACTAGTGTCAAATACAAAAATGAAAGTGATAAAAGACTGGAGCAATGGCAAATCTGGCTTTGGTAGGCTAAGGCTGAGACCTAGTAGACAGCCTGAGAAGGTAGGTTTGGACCTCTATCAACACAGTGGCTCAGGTCTCAGCAGACCACCAGAGAGTGCTGACTTCTGGCCTCCCTCTGGCCTCCATCTAGCAGAGGGCCTGAGAACCCAGGGGACTGCCTGAGAGGCACCAGATCGTGCCTCCACATGGTGAAGGAAGCTTGAGTGTACCTGACTGGAACCTGAATTGGGCTTCTGTGGGTACTCCTGAATAACTGATCTGTAGCCATCAGTTCCCTCCAAATTAAACCCGAGAGAACCTAAACCTTGTACCAACCAGCTTCACATAAAAAAAGAAAGGATCTAGGCACCCGGATAATACAAACAGAAGCATACTGCAACTTAATTCTCTTTTCAGAATCATAAACAACAAAAGAAATTCACATGCCAAAATCACAATGAAAGAATAATAAAATGGAAAACCAAAACACTATGCTCCCATGAAACTTCACCAATCCTGCAGAAAAGTTCTACAATGAGAATCCCCTAGAGATAACATAGGACACTGAATTTAAAAGAACAATCATAAACATGATCAAAGAATTCAATGTGTTATTTAGATAAACAGTAAAGGATATATTATAAAGCTTAGTACATAAGGGCCAATATACTTTCTTGTTTTTTTTTAATTAGATTTGCTTTCATATTGATAAGATGTTTCATGAACCTAAGTGGTAATTCTGTTCCACGTAAACAGCTTAAACATAGACCACAATGGCTCACCTCCCTCTGCCTTCCTGGGCCTGCACAACCTGCAGGCCTCTCTCTGACCCACAGGGCTTCCTTTCCCAGGGTAAGTCAATCTTGCCCTTCACATCTTGACTCCCTAGCCTCATTCACCCTCCCATCTCCCCTGGGGGCCTCTCCTCCTAGCCAGGGTCCTGTCCCATTCCTTGTCTTGGTGCCCCAGACACCTTGGGAATCACCACTGCTTCCTGATAATTTGCAACCAGAACAACTCAGTTCGACTGTACAAGAAAATTACCCAAAATTAAAGAAAGACATGCCCATGCAAACACAGGAAACATGTAGAACACCAAATATACAGGATCAGAAAAGAAACTTCCCATGACATATCATAGTAAAAACACTAAATGTACAGAACAAAGAGAGAATACTGAAAGCAGCAAAAGAAAAACAAAGGAAAGCCCATCAGAATTACAACTGACTTAGCAATGCAAACTATGAAAGCCAGAAGAGCCTGGACCAAGGTATTTCCAGTTCTACATGACAATAGATGACAGCCCAGAATACTATACCCAGCAAAAATATCTATTGTAGTATGTCTATTCTAGTGGAGGGGGAAAGAAAAATCTTCCACATCACAAACAGCATGAAAGATTACATGTCCACAAAACCAGCCCTTCAAAGAATACTTGAAGCAATACAGACAGCAGAGAGAGAAACAACTATAACCTAGGGGCAGCAAAAGAAAATAAATAAAGGTATAATCTAGGAAACACAAAATTACACAGAACACAAACAGCAATCAAAATGACAGCAACCAATACACAGCTTTCAATAATAACCTTAAATATCAATGGACTGAATTCCCCAGTCAAAAGATACAGGCTAAGTAAATGGATTAAGAAAAAAAAATCCATCTCTTTGCTGTCTGCAAGAAACCCATCTCACCTTCAAGGACAGGCACTACCTTAAGTTAAAAGGATGGAAAAGAATATTCCAAGCAAATGGCACTAAGAAACAAGCAGGGGTTGCAATTCTAATATCTCACAAAATAGACTTCAAAGTAAAACTAATCAGAAGAGATAAGGAAGGTCACTTCCTTCTAATCAAAGGAACGGTTAACCAAGAAGATATTACAATCCTTAACATATGTGCACCAAACTCTGGTGAAGACAAATTCATAAAAACAATACTACAGGACTTTAACACACAGGTTAACCTCAACTCAGTAATAGTAGGGGACAGAGACGTCTGAACTAAATGATACTATACATCAAATAGACCTAACAGACATCTTTCAATTATTCTACCCAAACACCAAAAAATACATTTTCTACTCAGCACTCCATGGAACTTTTTCAAAAACTGACCGCATACTGGGCCACAAAACAAACCTCAACAAATACAAAAATATTGAAGTAATTCCATGCATTCTATCAGACCACAACACAATAAAGCTTAAAATCAACACCAGAAGAATCCCCAGTAACCACATGAATATATGGAGATTAAACAACACACTCCTGAATGATGAATGGATTAAAGGAGAAATTAAGAAAGAAAGAAAAGTTTTCCTGGAACTAAATGAAAAGGACAATACAGTGCAACAAAACCT
>NW_008352891.1:2789323-2791115 GCF_000622305.1 Nannospalax galili
TAAAGAGCCCAAATAAATGTCCTAATACTGCAACTAAAGGTACTGGAAAGGCAAGAACAAATGAAACCCAAACCCAGCAGAAGAGAATAAATAACAAAAACCAGAGCATAAATTAATTAAAAAGAAACTAAGAACACATTATAAAGAATCAATGAATCTGAGAGCTGGTTCTTTGAAAAGCTAAACAAGATAGACAGACCCTTAGCCCAGTTAACCAAAAGAAAGAAAGAGCAAACCCAAATCAACAAAATCAAAGATGAAATGGGAAACATCACAACATATACCAAGAAGATCCAGACCATTATAAGATAATATTTTTAAAATTTATATGCTACTAAATCTGAAAATCTAAAAGAAATGGATGGGTATCTGAAATCATGGGAACCACCAAAGTTAAACCAAGAAGAGATCAACAGTTTAAGACACATAACATATAAGGAAATTGAAACACTAATACAAAGGCTCCCAACTAAAAAAAGCCCAGGCCCAGGTGGCTTTACTATAGAATTCTACCAGACATTTAAAGAATACCTCCAATCAGTACTACTTAAATTATTCAAAATGATAGAAACAGAGGGAGAACTCCCAAATTCCTTCTACGAAGCCAGCATCATTCTAACACCCAAACTGGGTAAAGACACAACGAAAAAAGAAAACTGTAGACCCATATCCTTAATGAATATAGATGCAAAAATTCTCAAGAAAATAGTTACAAATTGCATACAGACACACATCAAAAAGATCATTCACCATGATCAAGTAGGCTTTATCCAAGACATGCAGGGAGGGTTCAATATATGCAAGTGAATAAACGTCATTAATCATAAATGGACTCAAAGACAAAAACCAGCTTGTCATCTCAATAGATGCAGAAAAGGCTTTTGACAAAATTCAGCATGCATTTATGTTCAAAGTACAAGAGGGATTTGGACTGGAGGGAACATACCTCAACATAACTAAAGCTATATACAAGAAACCCACAGCCAACATCATTCTAAATGGAGAAAAACTGGAAGCATTCCCATTGAAATCAGGAACCAAACAAAGATGTCCATTATCTCCACTCCTTTTCAACATGGTGCTTGAAACTCTCGCTAGAGCAGTAAGACAGTTGAGGAGAAAAGGAAACTAAAGGAGTACTAATTGGAAAAGGAGAGGTCAAACTATCACTTTTTGAAGATGATACTATATCTAAGAGATCTCAAAAGTTCCACCAGAAAATTCCTAGAACTGATAAATACTTTCAGTGTAGTGACAGGTTATAATATCAATCTACAAAAGCTCTCTCAGACCAGCAGGCCTCTCTCTCCAGGGTAAGTCGATAGCGCCCTCTGCGCCTTGATTCCCCAGCCTCATTCACCCTCCCATCACCCCCTCCGCTCTCTCCTCCTAGACTGGGTCCTGTCCCATTCCTTCTCTTGGTGCCCCAGACACCTGGGGAACCACCACTGCTTCCTTCTCAGGTCCCCAGGAGGACTGCTTCTGGGCCTGGCCCAACCCTTACCAGATAGGGATAAACTTCTGAATGAATTCAGAAAAAAGCTAGAAATATTGAAGAATACTCAGGCTGAAATGAAGAAGGAAGTGAAACACTCAGTAAGCCAATTAGAAATGACAGGAGAAAACCTCACCAATAGGATGAATGAAATGGAAAACAGAATATCAAGACTGGAAGATAAAGTGGATGAACTAGACCACTCAAGAAAAGATTATGAAAAATCTAAGAAATCACAAGAATGGAATATGCAGGAATTGTGTGACACCATAAAAAGACCAAACTTATGAATCACAG
>NW_008352891.1:2792089-2795427 GCF_000622305.1 Nannospalax galili
TTCAGTACCCAACTATCTCCATTAGATAGGTCAACAGGGCAGGGAGTTAACAGAGAGACATCTGAATTAAACAATGTCATATATCAAATGGACTTAACAGACATCTACTGAGTATTCCACCAAAGCACCAAAGGATATACTTTCTACTCAGCACCCCATGGAAACTTCTCCAAAACTGACCATATACTGGGGTACAAAACAAACCTCAACAAATACAAAAAGATTGAAATAATTCCATGGATTCTATCAGACCACAATGCAATAAAGCTTAAAATCAACACTGGAAGAAACCCTAGTAATTACATGAACACATGGAGATTAACCAACACACTCCTGAATGATGAATGGGTCAAAAGAGAAATTAAGAAAGAAATAAAAGTATTCTTGGAACAAAATGAAAAGGACAATACAACACAACGAAACCTCTTGGACATGCTGAAAGCAGTTCTTAGAGGGAAGTCTATAGCTCTAAGTGCCTACATCAAAAAATTGGAAAGAACACAAATAAATGACTTAATATTGTGACTCGAGACACTTGAAAAGCAACAGCAAATGAAATCCAAACTCAGCAGACAAGAAAAAATAACAAAAATCAGAGCAGAAATTAACGAAACTGAACCAAAGAAAACAGTACAAAGAATCAACAAATCCAAGAGCTGATTCTTTGAAAAGATAAACAAGATTGACAGACCTGTAGCCCAATTAACCAAAAGAAAGACCACCTCCAAATCAACAAAATCAGAGATGAAAGGGGAAACATCACAACAGACACCAGAAAGACACAGAACATTACAAGGGAATACTTTAAAAACCTATATGCTACTAAATTTGAAAACCTGAACAAATGGATGGATATCTAAAGGCATGGGAAAAAAACAAAACTAAAACAAGAAGAAATTAACAGCTTAAACAGATCCATAACACAAAAAGAAATTGAAACAGTAATACAAAACCTCCCAACTAAAAAAAGCCCAGGACCAGATGGATTTACAGCAGAATTCTATCAGACATTTAAAGAAGATCTACATCCAATACTACTTAATTTATTCAAAAAGATAGAAATGGAGGGAGAACTTCCAAATTCCTTCTATGAAGCCAGCATCACTTTAATACCAAAGCCAGTTAAAGATACAACCAAAAAAGACAACTACAGACCCATATCCTCAATGACCATAGATGCAAAAATTCTCAACAAGATACTTGTAAACTGCATACAGACACACATCAAAAAAATCATCCACCATGATCAAGTTGGCTTTATACCAGGGATGCAGGGATGGTTCAATATAAGTAAGTCAATAAACATCGGAAATCATATAAATGGGCTCAAAGATAAGAACCACATGGTCATCTCAATAGATTCAGAGAAGGCCTTTGACAAAATTCAACATGCATTTATGTTCAAAGTCCTAGAGAGAATTGGGCGGTAGGGAGCATACCTCAAAATAATTAAAGCCATATATTACAAACCCACACTCAACATCATTCTAAATTGAGAAAAACTGGAAGCATTTCTATGGAAATTGGGAACCAGACAAGGCTGTCCACTATCTCCACTTCTCTTTAACACAGTGCTTGAAACTCTTGCAAAAGCAATAAGAGAAGAGCAGGAAATTAAAGGAGTAATAATTGGAAAAGAAGAGATCAAATTATCCCTTTTTGCAGATGATATGATATTATAGCTGTTATGCCAACAATTCCACCAGAAAATTCCTAGAAATTATTAACAAGTTCAGTAAAGTGGCAGGTTACAAAATTAAGCTACAAAAGTCGGTAGCCTTTCTATATACCAATAAGAGCAATCAGAGAAAGAACACACGGAAACACTCCCATTCACAATACCTGCAAAAAAATAAAATACCTCAGAATAAACCTAAACAAAGACATTAAAAGCTCTACAATGAAAATTTTAATCTTTAAAGAAAGAGATTGAGGAAGACAACAGAAGATGGAACGACCCCTCATGTTCATGAACTGGAAAAATTAATATTGTGGGGGGAAACATCCTACCAAAAGTCATTTATACATTCAATACAATGCCAATCAAAATCCCCATGACATTTTTCACAGAACTGGAAAAGACCATCCTAAGATTCATATGGAAGCACAAAAGACCTCGGATAGCCAAAGCAACCCTGAGCACTAAAAACAATGCTGGGGGGATTACTATACCAGATTTTAAGCTGTATTACAGACATATAGTCATAAAAACAACATGGTACTGGCACAAAAATAGACCCATAGACCAACAGAACAAAATTGAAGATGTAAATATGAGTAAATGCAATTTCAGCCACCTGATAGCTGACAAAGGGGCCAAGAATATTCACTGGAGGAAAGACAGCATGTTAAAATGGTACTGGCAAAACTGGATCTCCACCTGTAGAAGAATGAAACTAAACTGGTATCTTTCACCCTGCACAAAAGTCAATTCCAAATGGATCAAAGACCTCAATGTAAAGCCTGAAACTCTGAAACTGTTAGAAGAAAACATTGCCAAAAACCAACAAGATATAGGTGTAGGAAAGTATTTTCTAAACAGGATAGCTATTGCTCAGGAAACAAGGTCAAGAATTAACAAATGAGACCTCATAAACTAAAAAGCTTTTGTACGTCAAAGGAGGCAACCAGGGAAGTGAACAGAAAATCCACAGAATGGGAGAAAAACTTCTCCATCAACACATCTGACAGAGGCTAAATATCCAGAATATATAACGAACTCAAAAAACACAGAATCAAGACAAGAAGTAACCCAATTAAAAGATGGGCTAAGGAGCTGCACAGAGCGTTCTAAAAAGAAGAAGTAAAGATGAAGCATCTTAAAAGATGTTCAACATCACTAATAATTAGGGAAATGCAAATTAAACCACTTTAAGATTTCATCTCACCCCAGTCAGACTGGCTAAGATCAAGAGAACAAATGATACCAAATGTTGGAGAGGATGTGGGGAAAGGGGAACACTCATCCACTGCTGCTGGGCTCCAAAGTGGTTCAATCCCTATGCAAATCAATGGAGAACTCTTTAAAAACTACAAATGAACCTACCGTTGACCCACTTATATCACTCCTTGGCATATACCCAAAGAACGCATCCTACTGCAGAGACACTTGTACATCCATGGTTGTTGCTGCTCTTTTCACAGTAGCTAAGAGATGGAAGCAACCTAAGTGTCCCTCAATTGGCAAGTGGATAATGAAAATGTGGTTAATTTATACAATGGAGCTTTACTGAGCAGTAAAGAAAGATGAAATCTTGAAATTTGCAGGTAAATGGATGGAACTAGAAACTGTTATACTAAGTGAAGTAACACAATCTCAGAAAAAAAATCGACATATA
>NW_008352891.1:2796163-2797385 GCF_000622305.1 Nannospalax galili
CGAATGTGGTCAGAGGGACTAAAGGACTTTTGCCCCTTGCCCTCCAAGGTCAACTAAGTTCCAGGGGACTATGAGCATCTCGCAAAATGTCCTGTAATTGTGGTAAGTCACCTGTCCTCTTGATCAAGGAGGCTTTGGAGACCCTACCAGATGGACTTGAACCAGTGTCCAGTCTACAAAGAGGAGGGTCAACACAGAGGAATCACTTCCTCCATGCTTCCAAGCATAGCCAACCATGGTTGAGCAGGACCTTTGACTTATCTTCATATAGGCAGAACTAGTAAAAAGAAAGGAGTCAGAGGCTCCTCCCAAAGCCCATGTGACCTCTGAGGAACAGATCCTCAAACAACCTTAAGAGTAAAAATAAATTGGTTTTTCTGGGCCAACTGTATGGCCTTAAACACCCAAAAGGAAAGTATATCCAAATATTAAAGGGGCGAAGATAATTTCTTAAGAGTCCATACGCATACCTAAAGTCTACATAACTAGCAACAATGCTAGATAGGAGATACCCTCTTTTGAGTTGTTGGCCAAGGTGGCCAAAGGGACTCCCAGAAAGTAACCCAGCATAGAACTGGGAAAATAATTAGCAGACCCCAATCTTAGCTAAAGGAGTATTGACAACTGATTGCTGCTAGATGAGGAACAGCTGACATTCCTAAAACAAAGACCTCTAGATAGGCTGAATAGATTCACCAGAAGGGCAAGTAGTGGGGAATGGCTGGGGGTACCAACAACACAGCAGACAGTAGCAAGGATATCAGAGTATAAGGGCTCTAGTCGGGGGAGGAGGCTATGGGAGGGTGCCAACTTGGAAGTGTGTTGAAGTGTGTATAGTTGAATATAATGGTTTGGGATGTTCTGTGTGATATACACACACACAAAAATCAACAAATTTTTTAAAATGTATTATATTTGAGGAGGAAGCACGGAAATTTATGTCCTGTTAATTAGTAGAGGTGATAAACATTATCATCAAAATCTACCTGATGACTTTATAGACATTCACAGGCGCCAAGGATCCAAGTACAACCAATTATGACTAGTAATAATCAGAACACACAGATTAGAGATGCATGCACCAACGTCTCATTGTTAGTAGCAATAACAATGAGTCTTTCTGTAAGGAACAGTATATTTTGAAATGAAATGGAGATCTTTTTTAAAGGTTAAAAACCTCGTTCAATTTTATGTCTTATAGGGTTTATACTGAGTACAATAT
>NW_008352891.1:2798062-2798293 GCF_000622305.1 Nannospalax galili
CACCAGGAGATGGAAGCCCTCCCATGCTTATGGATTGGAAGCGTTAATATTGAGAAAATGACCATCTTAGCAAAAGCAATATATAGAATAAATGCAATCGCAATCAAAAGCCCCATGACATACTTCACAGAATTAGAAAAGGCCATCCTTAAATTCATGTGGAGGCATAAAAACCCCAGGTAGCCAAAGCAACCCTGAGCACAAAGAGCAATGCTGGGGGATTACTATACC
>NW_008352891.1:2798367-2802186 GCF_000622305.1 Nannospalax galili
TGGAACATCATTGACAACCCAAACCCAAGTACATGCAATTTCAGCCCCCTGATATTTGAGAAAGTTGCCAAGAACATACAATGGAGGAAACACAGCATCTTCAACAAATGGTGCTGGCTAAACTGGATCTCCACCTACAGAAGAATGAAACTAGATCCTTATCTTTCACCTTGCACAAAAGTCAATTCCAAATGGATCAAAGACCTCAATGTGAAACTGGAAAACCTGAAACTATTAGAAGAAACTATTGGCAGTGAAGAGTAAACCCACAGAATGGGAAAAAGTCTTCACCAGTGACACATCTGACAGAGGTTTAACATCCAGAATATGTAAAGAACTCAAAAAACAAAGAATCTAGACACCAAATGACCCATTTAAAAGATGGGCTAAAGATCTAAACAGAGAGTTCTCAAAGGAAAAAATAAAGATGGCTAAGAAAATCTCAAAAAGTGTTCAACATCGTTAGTAATTAGGGAAATGCAAATTAAAAGCACCCTAAGATATCATCTTACCCCAATCAGACTGGCTAGGATCAAGAGAACAAATGATACCAAATGCTGGCAAGGATGTGGAGAAAGGGGAACACTCATTCACTGCTGGTGGGATTGCAAACTCGTGCAACCTCTATGGAAAATAGTGTGGAGAACTCTTAAAAAACTAAAAATGAACCTACCATATGACCCGGTTATACCACTCCTTGGCATATACCCACAGGACTCATCTTATTGTAGAAACACTTCTACAACCATGTTTCTTGCTATTCTTTTCACAATAGCTAAGAGATGGAAGCAATCTAAGTGCCCCTCAACTGATGAGTGGTTAACAAAAAATGTGGTATATTTACACAGTGGAGTTCTATTCAGCAGTAAAGAAAGATGAAATAATGAAACTTGCAGGTAAATGGATGAATCTAGAAACTGTTATACTAAGTGAAGTAACAAAGACTCAAAAAAACAAACAACGTATGTTCTCCCTCATATGGTGGTCCTAGCACCAAATCCTTCTAAATTCCAGGTCCTTTTAATAAGATGATGCTATACAGCAGTCCCTTCTGCATGAAATAAATAACCATCATCACTACTTCTGTTGAGCCTGATCACTAAACATAGTCATAATTGGGCTTGATGAAGGTTGTACTCATTCATTAAAGGAGGGCCAAGCAGGGTCACTGGACCCTCACTGGAGTATCCAGCCACTCTTCCCAGCCAACTGTATGTTATTTGACCCTAATAACACTTAGCCTCCTGGATTTGGGGAGGGCTAAAGTACACAATCTGTGGAAGGGTAGGAAAAGAAAGCATGACCCATGCTGAGTAAAGACTATCAAGTGTGCAAACCCTCAGGTCATACATATACCTCAGCAACCCCTCAGTTATCTTGGTAAGTAAGCTCAATAAATTCATTAGTTCCCCAGTAAAACTTTATTCAAACATTGGCTTGACATTAGAACCTTAAAAGGGAATAAACATTGCTTAGCATCCCCAGGAAAAGAAGTTTCACAACCGATGGAAAATTTATTTGTTAATGCTATTATGTCTCATTACTATTTTTTAAAAAAGAAAATGAGAATGTAAAAGATATTAAAAGGATATGGGAAAGGAGATATTTTCCAAAATAGAAAAAATGAGAAAGCCTAAGCAAGTGATGAAGGTCTGTTTAGGTTTGTCATATACAAAGGATGAGATAAAAATAATATACATATAATCTTAAAAATTTCTATGGTCATAGTTTAGTCAACTAGTTTAAGGAACAAAATATCTAGTCAATGTTTATCTGAGAATATTTTGATTTTTTTTACCCAAGCCTTATCTACACAGCACATGATAATTAAAAGTACCAGACTGGTGGAACTGACCTTATTGGATGTTTAACAGCCATAGTTTGAGGCCCATACTAATATGGTCAGAGGGACTTAAAGGACAGTTTTTGCCTATTACCCTCCAAGATCGACCAAGCTCCAGGGGACTATGGAACATCTCTCAAAACGTCCTGTAACTGTCGTGAGTCACCTGTCCTCTTGTTCAGGGAGGGCATGGAGAGTCCACGAGATGGATCCCATGAGATTGAACCAGTGTCCAGTGTATAAAGAGGAAGGTCAACTTAGAGGAAACATCTCATTCATGCTTCCAAGTGAAGCCAGACATAGTTGAACAGGACCTTTGACTTATCTTCACATAGATGGAACTGGTAAAAGAAAGGAGCCAGGAGCTTCTCCCAAGCCCATGTGACCCCTGAGAAACATATCCTCAAATGACTTTAAGTGTAAAAATAAATTGATTTATTTGGGCCAACTGTAATGTCTTAAACACCCAAAAGGAAAGTATAACCGAAGAGTAAAGTCATCAGTGTACTTCTTTAAGAATTTAAGGAATCACACTTCCCAAACATTAGGCTTAAGTCTATATAAAAATTATTTAGACAATTATTTCTCATTGATGATTTTGTTCCTAACCAGAAAGTGCTGCTCAGATGTAGGCCCTCAAATCTTGGTCTCTAATACTGTAGTGCCCACCTGTAGCTAAGGAAACAACCAGCTATTGTTCTAAAATGATGGATGAATTTGTTTTCTCCCCATATTTCAGAAGCCTTTAATAGGGAACTGACACTGATTCTAACTACTCCAACAGCTATCAAAATACCTTAAAGCAAATCCTGAATCCATCACTCTAGAGTCCAGGCTTGGAAGACAAAAGAAAAATGAGGAAGAACCCAATAGAGGGATGCTTGTGGAAGCCCTTGTCAAGTAATTAAAAGTACCAGACTGGTGGAACTAAACTTCTTGGATGTTTAACAGACATACTTTGAGGCCTATTATAATTTGGTCGGAAGGACATAAAGGACAGTTTTCGCTCCTTGCCCTCCTAGATCGACTAGTTCCAGGGGACTATGAGCATCTCTCAAAATGTCCTGTAATTGTGGTGGGTCACCTGTCCTATTGATCAAGGAGACTCCACAGTGCCCAGTCTACAAAGAAGAGGGCCAACATAAAGGAATCACTTCCTGCATACTTCCAAGTGAAGCCAGCTATGGTTGAATAAAACCATTGACTTATCTTCACATAGGCAGAACTAGTAAAAGAATGGAGCAAGGGGCTCCTCCCAAGCCCATGTGACCCCTGAGGAACAGATCCTTAAATGGCCTAAAGAGTGAAAATAAATTGGTTTATCTGGGCCAACTGCCAAAAGGAAAGTATAACCAAAGATTAAAGGAGCCAATATAATTTTTTAAGAGTCCATATGTATAGCTAAAGGCTACATAACAAGCAACAATAACAGATAGGAGATACCTTCTTTGGAGCTGTTGGCCAGGGTGGCCCAAGGGACTCCCAGATAGTAACCCAGCATAGAACTGGGAAAATGAACAGCAGACCCTATTTTTATCTAAAGGAATATTGACAACTGATTGCTGCTAGATGAGGAACAGCTGACTTTCCTAAAACAAAGACCTCTAAATAGGCTGACTAGATTCACCAGATGGACAAGTAGTGGGGAATGGCTTCGGGGTGCTGACAACACAGTGGACAGTAGCAGGGATATCAGAGTATAAGGGTTCTAGTCGGGGGAGGGAGGCTATGGGAGGGTGCTATATGGGAAGTGGGTCTACAGTTGAATAAAATGGCTTGTGATGTTCTGTATGATATACACACACAAAAAAAATCAACAAATTTAAAAAATGAATTATATTTGAGGAGGAAGCATAAAAAGTTACATCATCTTAATTAGTAGAGGTGATAAACATTACCATTGAAATCTACCCGATGACTTTATAGACATACACAGGTGCCAAGGATCCAAGTGCAACCGATTATGACTAGTAATA